>NW_022293331.1:0-1047 GCF_002776525.5 Piliocolobus tephrosceles | reverse complement strand
ATCAAATATCACTTTGCAGAATCCAAGACAACAGTCTTAGCAAACTCTGCCGAGAAGCAGTGTGTGGAACTCTGTGTGTTGCAATCCCATTACAGAAAGTAATCTCTCAGAAAGCTTCCCTCTAGTTATTAAGGGATGATATTTCCTTTTTCACCATGGGCCACAAAGGGCTCTCAAATATCTCCTTGTAGATTAAAAGAATAGAGTGTTAGCAAACTGCTACCTGAGGACAAAGATGTAACTCTGTGAGACGAACTCACATACCACAAAGAAGTTTCTCAGAAAGCTTCTTTCCCGTTTTTAACTGATGATATTTCCTTTATCAGCGCAGGCCTCAAAGCCTTCCAGAGAAGAACTTCTCATTTTCCCCAAAGACAGTGTTAGTGGTCTTCTCCAGGAAACATAAGTGTAACTCTGTGAGATGAATTCACACATCACAGAGAAGTTTCTAAGCAAGCTTCTTTCCCGTTTTCCTATGAGGACACTTTCTTTGTCACCGTAAGCTTCATTGCGCTAAGAACAATCTCATTGCAGATTGCAACCAAACTGTCTTAGCAAACTGATAGCTGAAGAGAAAAGTGTAACTCTGTGAGTTGCACTCACACATAGCAATGCAGTTTCTCAGAATGCTTCTTGCCACTTTCTGTCTGAGGATATATCCTTTTTCACCATAGCCCTCAATGAGCTCCCAAATATCACTTTGCAGAATCAAAGACAACAGTTTTTGCCAAACTCTGCCGAGAAGCAGTGTGTGGAACTCTGTGTGGTGAATCACATACGAGAAAGGAATCTCTCAGAAAGCTTCCCTCTAGTTATTATGGGATGATATTTCTTTTTTCACCATGGGCCACAATGGGCTCCCAAATATCACCTTGTAGATTCCAGGAATAGAGTGTTAGCAAACTGCTTCCTGAGTACAAAGATGTAACTCTGTGAGAGGAATTCACAGATCACAAAGAAGTTTCTCAGAAAGCTTCTTTCCGGTTTTTAACTGATGATCTTTCCTTTAGCCGCGCAGACCTCAAAGCCTTCCAGAGAAGAACTTCT
>NW_022293330.1:0-1044 GCF_002776525.5 Piliocolobus tephrosceles | reverse complement strand
TCTGTAAGATGAAATCACACATCACAAAGCAGTCTCTCAGAAAGTTTCTTTCTAGTTTTTACCTGTGGATAGTTCCGTGGCCACTATAGGCTTCAATACCATCCAAAATGTCCCTTCTCAGATTCCATAAAACAGTGCTACCGAACTGCTCCAGGAAAAGAATGGCGTGACTCTGTAAGAAGAATTCACACACCACAAAACAGTTTCTCAGAAGACTTCTTTCTAGTTTTCATCTGAGGATGAAATGCCTTTCTAGTTTTCATCTGAGGATGAAATTTCATTGACGATGAAATGCCAACAAATTTTTCTCTCTCAGATTCCACAGTAACAGTGTTACCAAATTTCTCCATGACAGGAATGGCCTAATTCTGTGAGATGAATTTACTCAACCCAAAGCAGTTTCTTAGAAGGCTTCTTTATAGTTTATATCTGAGGATATTTCCTTTTTCAACAGAGATCTCAATGTGCTCCCGCATATCCCAATGTAAATTCCACGTAAATAGTGTTAGCAAATGGTTCAATTAAAGTAATGGTGTAATTCTGTCAGGGGAATTCACAGAACACGAAGCAGGTTCTCAGAAAGCTTCTTCCTAGTTTATATCCGAGGATTTTTTTTTTTACTATAGTCCTTAATGCGCTCCTGAATATCCCATTGCAGATTCCACGAAGACACTGTTAGCACGCTGCTCAATGAGAAGAATGGTGTAACTCTGTGAGATGAATTAATCTATCACAAAGCAGTTTCTCAGAAAGCTTCTCTCCAGTTTTTACCTGAGGATATTTGCTTTATCACCATAGGTCTCAATGAGCTGCCGAATATCCCAATGCTGATTCCAGGAACAGTGTAAAAAAACTGCTCCATGAAACGAATGGTGTAACTCTGAGAGAAGATTTCACACATCACAAAGCAGTTTCTCAGAAAGCTTCTTTCTGGTATTTATCTGAGGACATTTCCTTGTCACCATTGCTATCCAAAGTGTCCCTTCAGAGATTCCACAAAAAAAAAAAAAAAAAGAGTTATGAAACTTTCCATGAAAAGAATAG
>NW_022293328.1:0-2445 GCF_002776525.5 Piliocolobus tephrosceles | reverse complement strand
GCGTCTGCACAGGCTTCTGCTCCTTTAGCTGAGCCCTGTCCCCAGAGGCAGAGTCTACAGAGACAGGCAGGTTTCCTTGAGCTGCTGTGAGCTCCACCCAGTTCGAGCTTCCCAGCGGCTTTATTTACCTATTTAAGCCTCAGTGATGGCGGGCGCCCCTCCCCCAGCCTAGCTGCTGCCTTGCGGTTAGATTGCCGCAGACTGCTGTGTTAGCTATGAGGGAGGCTCCGTGGGCGTGGGACCCTCCCGATCAGGTGTGTGATATATTCTCCTGTGTGCCGGTGTTACAGCACAGTATTGGGGTGTGAGTTACCCGATTTTCCAGGTGTTGTGTGTCTCAGTTCCCTTGCCTAAGAAAAGGGACTCTCTTCCCCTCGCGCTTCTCAGGTGAGGTGATGCCTCGCCCTGCTTGAGCTCTCACTGGTCAGGCTGCAGCAGCTGACCCGCACGGATTGTCCGGCATTCCCGTGTGAGATGACCCCAGTACCTCAGTTGAAAATGCAGACATCACCGGTCTTCTGTGTCGCTTGCACTGGGAGATGGAGACTGGAGCTGTTCCTATTCGGCCATCTTGCTCTGCCCCCCAAAATCTCCTGAAGCTGAGAAGAAACTTCAGCAAAGTCTCAGGATAAAAAATTAGTGTGCAAAAATCACAAGCATTCTTATACACCAGTAACAGACAAGCAGAGAGCCAAATCAGGAATGAACTTCCATTCACAATTGCTTCAAAGACAATGAAATACCTAGGAATCCAAATTACAAGGGATGTAAAGGACCTCTTCAAGGAGAACTACAAACCACTGCTCAGTGAAATCAAAGAGGACACAAACAAATGGAAGAACATACCGTGCTCATGGATAGGAAGAATCAATATCGTGAAAATGGCCATACTGCCCAAGGTTATTTATAGATTCAATGCCATCCCCATCAAGCTACCAATGAGTTTCTTCACAGAATTGGAAAAAACTACTTTAAAGTTCATATGGAACCAAAAAAGAGCCCGCATTGCCAAGACAATACTAAGTCAAAAGAACAAAGCTGGAGGCGTCACGCTACCTGACTTCAAACTATACTACAAGGCTACAGTAACCAAAACAGCATGGTACTGGTACCAAAACAGAGTTATAGACCAATGGAACAGAACAGAGTCCTCAGAAATAATACCACACATCTACAGCCATCTGATCTTTGACAAACCTGACAAAAACAAGAAATGGGGAAAGGATTCCCTATTTAATAAATGGTGCTGGGAAAATTGGCTAGCCATAACTAGAAAGCTGAAACTGGAACCTTTCCTTACTCCTTATAAGAAAATTAATTCAAGATGGATTAGAGACTTAAATGTTAGACCGAATACCATAAAAACCCTAAAATAAAACCTAGGTAGTACCATTCAGGACATAGGCATGGGCAAGGACTTCATGCCTAAGGCACCAAAAGCAATGGCAACAAAAGCCAAAATTGACAAATGGCATCTCATTAAACTAAAGAGCTTATGCACAGCAAAAGAAACTACCATCAGAGTGAACAGACTACCTACAAAATGGGAGAAAATTTTTTGCAATCTATACTTCTGACAAAGGGCTAATATCCAGAACCTACAAAGAACTCAAACAAATTTATAAGAAACACACAAACAACTCCATCACAAAGTGGGAAAAGGACATGAACAGACATTTCTCAAAAGAAGACATTCATACAGCCAACAGACACATGATAAATGCTCATCATCACTGGCCATCAGAGAAATGCAAGTCAAAACCACAAGGAGATACCATCTCACACCATTTAGAATGGCAATCATTAAAAAGTCAGGAAACAACAGGTGCTGGAGAGGATGTGGAGAAATAGGAACAGTTTTACAATGTTGGCGGGATTGTAAACTACTTCAACCATTATGGAAAACAGTATGGCAATTCCTCAAGGTTCTGGAACTGGATGTACCATATGACCTGCCATTCCACTGCTGGGTATGTACCGAAGGATTATAAATCATGCTGCTATAAAGACACATTCACACGTATGTTTATTGTGGCACTATTCACAATATCAACGTCTTGGAATCAACCCAAATGTCCATCTCTGACAGACTATATTAAGAAAATGTGGCACATATACACCATGGAATACTATGCAGCCTTAAAAAAGGATGAGTTTGTGTCCTTTGTAGGGACATGCATGCAGCTGGAAACCACCATTCTTAGCAAAATATCATAAGAACAGAAAATCAAACACCACATGTTCTCATTCATAGGTGGGAACTCAACAATGAGATCACTTGGACTCGGGAAGGGGAACATCACACTTCGGGTCCTATCATGGTGGGGAGGGAGGAGGGATTGCATTGGGAGTTATACCTGATATAAAGACGAATTGTTGGGTGCTGATGAGTTGATGAGTGCAGCACACCAATATGACACAAGTATACATATGTAACAAACCTGC
>NW_022293327.1:0-1532 GCF_002776525.5 Piliocolobus tephrosceles | reverse complement strand
TGTGTATGTGTGGTGTGTGTGTGTGTGATCTTGAGCTGTGAGACACAATGTTTATGATCCAGGTGTCCCGTGACTCACTGGCTCTGGCTGTGATACAATGGTTGTGGGACACAGTGTCTATGAGAGTGGCTGTGGTCAGGCACACTGGTCCACACCTGTAATACCAGCACTTTGGGAGGCCAAGGCAGGAGGATCACTTGAGCCCGAGAGTTTGAGGCTAACCTGGGCAACATGACAAAACCCTGTTCTAAAAAAAAAATTTTTTAATTAACTGGGTGTGGCATCTTGCACCTGTAGTCCCAACTACCTGAGATGCTGAGCGGGGAGGATCACTTAAGCTGAGGAGGCCGAGGCTACAGTGAGTCATGTTTGCATCACTGCACTCCAGCCTGGGCAACAGAGCAAGACCCTGTCTCAAAAAGAAAAAATAGAGTGGCTGCTGTCAAGTGGATCTGTGTATTTAAGACTTCGGGTAGATCCCTATGTGTCTGTAGGATAAGGTGTCTTTGTTTTGTTTTGTTTTGAGACAGAGTCTCACTCTGTCACCCAGGCTGGAGTGCAATGGCACTATCTCGGCTCACTGCAACCTCCGCCTCCCAGGCTCAAGCGATTCTCCTGCCTCAGCCTCCCAAGTAGCTGGGATTACAGGCACCCACCACCACATCTGGCTAATTTTGTATTTTTAGTAGAGACGGGGTTTCTCCATGTTGATCAGGATGGTCTTGAATTCCTGACCTCGTGATCCACCCACCTCAGCCTCCCAAAGTGCTGGGATTACAGGCATGAGCCACTGCACCCGGCCCAGGATGAGGTGCTTATTATTTGACAGGTGCATGTGACACTGTGACTCTGGCTGTGACCTGGTGGGGCCTCAGTGATGTGTCTGGCTCTGGCAGGATGTTTGTGTGTCATGGTGATGTGTGGGTGTGTCTACCTGTGCCCCGCTCTGCAGGATTGGGTGTGACATCGTGTGCTTGTGCTGCGGTGTGACGGGTATGTGGTTCTACAACCTTCACTGTCATCTCTGAGACTCCCTCCTGAACGTTGCTGAGAATGTGACAGTGGCCTGTGTCACCCTCTGGCTTGTTTCATCTCTGAGGCTGTGCAGCGGGGCGGCACTGCATGGCCTTCTGTCTGTCCCTGGGTGTTTTTGCTGTGTGATGGTGTTGCGTGGTCAGTCCAGTCTGGGCGCTCTGGCAGCTGTCCAAAATATCTCCAGCTGCGTGCCACGGGCCGGGCCCCATCCTAGGTTGGAGTGTGGGTGGAATTTGGTCCCTTCTTGCCCTTGGGAAACCCATGTCATGGAAGGATGGGAAAGGGCCTGTGAAAACCTCCTCTGTGTCTTGGATGGTGCTGGACCTCCAATACCCATCCAGGATCTTACCCCCAAATCTAATCCCTCAACCCAAATCTGATTTATCAGCAAGTACCCTCACAGCTCCTAGACCCATGGGAGACAAAAAAAGAAGAGAAAACTGTCAAATATATGGACATTGTTCCTTCCTCCCTCCCTCCCTCCCTCCCTCCCTTCC
>NW_022293325.1:0-13289 GCF_002776525.5 Piliocolobus tephrosceles | reverse complement strand
GTTTACGCCATTCTCCTGCCTCAGCCTCCTGAGTAGCTGGGACTACAAGCGCCCGCCATCTCGCCCGGCTAGTTTTTTGTATTTTTTAGTAGAGACGGGGTTTCACCGTGTAGGCCAGGATGGTCTCGATCTCCTGACCTCGTGATCAACCCGTCTCGGCCTCCCAAAGTTCTGGGATTACAGGCTTGAGCCACCGCGCCCGGCCGAGGTTGAGTCTTACTGTGTTGCTCAGGCTGGAGTACAGTGGCGCAATCTTGGCTCATTGCAACCTCTGCCTCCTGGGTTCAAGAGATTCTCCTGCCTCAGCCTCCTGAGTAGCTGGGACTATAGGCACCCGCCACCACGCCTGGCTAATTTTTGTATTTTTAGTAGAGAAACGGTTTCACCATATTGGCCAGGGTGGTCTCGAACTCCTGACCTTGTAATCTGCCCATCTCAGCCTCCCAAAGTGCTAGGATTACAGGCGTGAGCCACGGCGCCCGTCCTTGTTATGCTTTTAATTAGTAAAGTTATTCATTATTCATTGAGCAATGAGGAATTTGGGTTTCTAATATTTTTAGCCTTTATTCCAAAAGAATAATTACACAAGAATTGAAAAAAATAAAAGCAAATTTAAAATGACTTTCATATATTTGTGACATGTGTGGTACCTAATTGGGGAGTGAACACATGTTCTTAATGCAGTCCTGATTTATGCCTGTTTTTTGGTGTAATTATGAATGGTACTCCCTTTTACACTCAAAAGTGGACTATAAATCATATACTTACTGTGGGTAGACCAAGTGAACAAATTAGTAATTGTTTATTTCCTATAACATCAGCTCCCATTTCAACCAGAGCTACCTACTTGGCCCCTAAAGGCTTAAGCTCATTCATGGACATTCTCAGATTGGTTCTGACCAGATCAGGCCATCCGTAGTGAGTTCTCATGTAGAACATCTTTAGCTCAGAATCAAGCTACACCTTTGGGCTCACTCTCCTGCTGGTGGAAAGAGTGGGCTTTGCAGTCAAACAAATCTTCTCTTAAACCACAGCTCCATGACTTATCAGTCACAGGATTAGGCTAAGTTATTTACACCAGGCTTTCCAATAGCACTTTTGCTGTAATGGAAATGTTCTGGAACAGCACTGTCCAATATGGCAGCCACTAATCACATGTGGCTACTGAGCCCTTGCAGTGGGGCTAGTGTGAATGATGAACTTGATTCTTGGTCTTATTTAATGTAATTAAAATTTAAAAATAAATCATCACATATGGCCAGTGGCTACCATAGTAGACAATGCAGAATCTTTTTCAGCCTCAGCATACTCTCTTAAAAATAGAGGTAATAATATCTAGTTTCCAAGGTTGTAAAAGATTTCAGAAAATGTTTCACATATAATTGGCACTCAATTTTCATTATATTTATGTACACTGCTAGATTCTGTTCTCCAACTGAGTTGACTAGCTCTTTGTCTCCTTACCTTGACATCTCCTTCTCTCTCACTGCCCTTATACTCATCCCCAGCATTAGTGTCCTGGATTTTGACTATTCTAATAAGTGTGTAGGGCTATCTCGTTGTTGGTTAATTTCATTTAATTTAATGATTACATATGATGTGGAACATCTTTTTCATATGCTTATTTGCCATCTATAGCTCTTCTTCAGGAGGTGTCTGTTAAGGTCTTTGGCTCATTTTTTTAAAAAATTATACTTTAAGTTCTGGGATTCATGTGCAGAACGCGCACATGAGATAATGTCTTTTGCAGGGATGGATGGAGCTCAAAGCCGTTATCCTCAGGAAACTAATGCAGGAACAGAAAACAAAACACTGCATGTTCTCACTTATACATGGGAGCTGAATAATGAGAACACATGGACACAGAGAGGGAAACAACACACACTGGGGCCTATTGGTGTGGGGGCAGGGGAGGGAGAGCAGCAGGATAGTATCTAGATGATGGGTTGATAGGTGCAGCAAACCACCATGGCACATGTTTACCTATGTAACAAACCTGCACACCCTGCACCTGTGTCCCAGAGCTTACAACAAAATAAAAGAAAAAGAAAATTTTTTTAAAAAGGCTATGTGCTCTGGAATCTGATAACCAATATGGATATAGAACCCAGCTATGGTACTTTGGGCATCTCTTGGAGAACATTCCAAGCCTCGTTTTTCTCATCAGTAAAATGGGTGTAACCATATTTTAATGTTTTATGTTGTTAGTTTTATATGTATTTATACTTTAGTTAGCTGTCTAGTAAATTTTATTTTATTAACACCCTTTTGCAGGTTCTGCTCTTTACAAACAATACATTTGTTTCCTTTATGAAGTCTCTACAGGTATTATTAAAGAGAAGATGAAAACCCTGAACTGAGAGGACCTCACAAGCCTATGGTGAAGGAAGACTCTGTTGCCAAGATGTGGTGAGACTGGTCTCTCCTTAATGAATGGTTAGCCTTCTAGGGAAGGGGCTAGAGATCCAGAACTGTTTGAAGAAATGCCAAGAGTTGGTAAAGCTGGAGGACACATTCATGGAGCAAAGCACATTCATGGAGGACTACCAAGTGTTAAACTGAAGAAACTAAATCATCAGGATGTAGAGATGATGGTGATGTTGAGGAGCTTCCAAGGATGGGTATAAAATCAGAGGCTGACACACACAAATTCAGGAAACAAAACAGAAACAAGTTGGGAGAGATTGAGCTTTAGATGTGAGCAGGGCTGAGTCACCCAGAGCTCCCCTTATTACTGTGTGCTGGCTATATGGCAGATGAGTGGTTTAGCTTGGGTGTAAGAACCCGTGTCCCAGCTGGAGGGCGCCTGAACTGATGTGATGTCTGTGCTGGTGTCTAATCCATGGCAGATACATCAGCTGCTTAGTCAGACATTTCTCCATTTGGAGGCTCTTTCTTTACACTTACCCCTTCCCACATTGCTATTTCCAGGTTTTAACCTGCAAACCCCTTACTGTTTGTATTAGTCAGAGTTATCCAGAGAAACAGAACAAATAGGGTATGTGTATGTGTGTGCATGTGTGTGTGTGTATGTGTATGAGAGAAAGAGAGAGAAAGAGAGAGAAAGAGAGAGAGAAAGAGAGGAAGAGAGGAGACAGAAATTTTTAATTTTTTTTCTTCAACTTTTATTTTAGGTTCAGTGGTACATGTGCAGGATATGCAGGTTTGTTATATAGGTAAATGTGTGCCATGATGGTTTGCTGCACAGATCATCCCATTACTTATGTATTAAGCCTAGCATCCATTAGCTATTCTTCCTGATTCTCTCCCTTTCCCCACAACCCCCTCCAACAGGCCCCAGTGTATGTTGTTCCCCTCCCTGTGTCCATGTGTTCTCATCATTCAGCTCCCACTTATAAGTGAGAACATGTGATATTTGGTTTTGCTGAGGATAATGGCTTCCAACTCCATCCATGTCCCTGCAAAGGACATGTTTTCATTCTTTTTTATGACAGCATAGTATTCTATGGTCAATATGTACCATATTTTCTTTATCTAGTCAATCATTGATGGACATTTAGGTTGATTCCATGTCTTTGCCATTGTGAATAGTGCTGCAATGAACATTATGTGTGAATGTATCTTTATAATAGAATGATTTATATTTCTTTGGATATATACCCAGTAATGGGATTGCTGGGTCGAATGGCAGTTCTGTTTTTAGGTCTTTGAGGAATCACCACACTGTCTTTCACAATGGTTGAACTGATTTACAATACCACCAACAGTGTGAAAGTGTTCCTTTTTCTCTGTAACTTTGCCAGCCTCTGCTTTTTTTGACTTTTTATAGTCATTCTAACTACTGTGAGATGTTATTTTTTATTTTTTTTTTTTGAGACAGAGTCTCGTTCTGTCATCCAGGCTGGAGTGCAGTGGCATGACCTTGGCTCACAGCAGCCTTCGCCTCCTGGGTTTCAGCGATTCTCCTGCCTCAGCCTTCCAGGTAGTTGGATTACAGGCATGTGCCACCACACCCAGCTAATTTTTGTATTTTTAATAGAGATGAGGTTTCACCATGTTGGCCAGGCTGGTCTCAAACTCCTGACCCCAAGTGATCCGCCTGCCTCGGCCTCCCAAAGTGCTAAGATTACAGGAGTGAGCCACTGTACCCAGCTTGTGAGATGGTATCTTATTGTAGTTTTGATTTTCATTTCTCTAATGATCAGTGAAGTTGAGCTTTATTTAATATATTTGCTGCTGCATGTATGTCTTCTTTTGAGAAGTGTCTGTTCATGTCCTTTGCCCTCTTTTGGATAGGGTTATTTTTTTTTCTTGTAAATTTCTTTGAGTTTCTTATAGATTTTGGTTATTAGACCTTTGTCAGATGGATAGATTGGAAATTTTTTCTCCCATTCCGTAGATTGTCTGTTCCCTCTGATGATAGTTTCCTTTGCTGTGCAGAAGCCTTTTAGTTTAATTAGATTCCCTTTGTCAATTTTTGCTATTCTTGCAATTGCTTTTGGTGTTTTCTTTATGAAATCTTTGCCTGTGCCTATGTCTTGAATGGTATTGCCTAGATTTTCTTCTAGGGTTTTTATGGTTTTGAGTTTTAACTTTAAGTCTTCAATCCATCTTGAGTTAATTTTTATATAAGATATAAGGTAAGGGGTTCAGTTTCAGTTTTGTGCATATGGCTAGCCAACTCTCCCAGTACCATTTATTAATTAGGGAATCCCTTTCCTGTTGCTTGTTTTTATCAGGCTTATAGAAGATCAGATGGTTGTAGGTGTGCAGTCTTATTTCTGCGATGTCTATTCTGTTCCATTGGTCTATGTGTCTGTTCTTGTACCAGTATTATGCTGTTTTGGTTACTGTAGCCTTGTAGTGTAGTTTAAAGTTGGGTAGTGTGGTGCCTCCAGCTTTGTTCATTTTGCTTAGGATTGCCTTGGCTATATGGGCTCTTTGTTGGTTCATATGAAATTAGAATAGTTTTTTTCTAATACTCTGAAGAATATCAATAGTAGTTTAATGTGAATACCATAAAATCTATAAATTACCTTGGGCAATGTGGCCATTTTCACAATATTTATTCTTCCTATCCATGAGGATGGAATGTTTTTCCATTTGTTTGTGTCCTCTCTGATTTCTTTGAGCAGAGGTTTATAGTTATCCTTGAAGAGGTCCTTCATGTCCCTTGTTAGCTGTATTCCTAGGTATTTTATTCTGTTTGCAGCAATTGTGAATGAGAGTTTATTCCTGATTTGGTTCTCTGTTTGCCAGTTGTTGTTCTATGGAAATGCTAGTGATTTTTGCACATTGATTTTATATCCTGAGACTTTGCTCAAGTTATCAGTTTAAGAAGCTCTTTGGGCTGAGATGATGGGGTTTTCTAGATACAGGATCATGTCTTCTGCAAACAATTATATATATATATATAATATATAGCTTATATATATACCTATATATACTATATATATGTACTATATATATATAACTATATATATTTATATAGTTTTTTCAGATAGAGTCTCACTCTGTTGTCTAGGCTGGAGTGCAGTGGCATGATCTTGGGTCACTGCAACCTTTGCCTCCAGGCTCAAGTGATTCTCTTGCCTCAGCATCCCAAGTAGCTGGGACTATAGGCATGCACCACCATGCCTGGCTAATTTTTATGTTTTAGTAGAGATGCAGTTTTGCCATGTTGGGCAGGCTGGTCTTAAACTCCTGACGTCAGGTGATCCACCCACTCGGCCTCCCAAAGTGCTGGGATTAGAGGCGTGAGTCACCGTGCCCGCCTGAAAACAAAGATAATTTGACTTCCTCTTTTCCTATTTGAATGCCCTTAATTTCTTTCTTTTGCTTGATTGCCCTGGCCAGAACATCCAATACTATGTTGAATAGGAGTGTTGAGAGAGGGCATCCCTGTCTTATGCTGTTTTTCAGGGAAAGTCTTCTAGCTTTTGTCCATTCAGTATGATATTGGCTGTGGGTTTGTCATGCTCTTACTATTTTGAGGTGTGTTCCTTCAACACTTAGTTTATTGAGAGTTTTTAACATGAAGGGATGTTGAATTTTATTGTTGGCCTTTTCTGCATCTGTTGAGATAATCATGGGGTTTTTGTGTTTAGTTCTGTTTATGTTATGAGTATGAATCACATTTGTGGATTTGTGTATGTTGAACCAAACTTGCATCCCAGGGATGAAGCCAATTTGATAATGGTGGATAAGCTTTTTGATGCGCTGCTGGATTCAACTATCCAGTGTTTTACTGAGGATTTTTACATTGATGTTCATCAAGAATATTGACTTGAAGTTTTCCTTTTTTGTTGTATCTCTGCCAGGTTTTAGTATCAGGCTGATGCTGGCTTCATATAACGAATTAGGGAAGAGTCCCTTCTTTTCAATTTTGTTTGGCATAGTTTCAGTAGAAATGGTACCAATTCTTCTTTGTAGTAGAATTCAGCTGTGAATACATCTGGTCCTGGGTTTTTTGTTTTTGTCTTTTTGGTTGGTAGACTACCTCCTTTCCAGAACTCATTATTTGTCTATTCAAGGATTCAGTTTCATCCTGGCTCAGTCTTAGGAGGATGTATCTGTCCAGGAATTTATCCATTTCTTCTAGATTTTCTAGTTCATGTGCATAGAGGAGTTTGTAGTATTCTCTGATGGTTGTTTGTATTTCTGTGGGGTCAGTGGTAATATCCTCATCATTTCTGATTGTGTTTATTTGATTCTTCTCTCTTTTCTCATTAGTGCAGCCTACTGATCTGTCTTATTAATCTTTGAAAAAAAAGAAAACCCAACTCCTGGATTCGTTGATTTTTTTGTAGGGGTTTTCATGTCTCTGTCTCCTTCAGTTCAGCTCTGATGTTGGTTATTTCTTGTCTTCTGCTAGCTTTGGGGTTTGTTTTCTCTTGGTTCTTTTGTTCTTTTAGTTATGATGTTAGGTTGTTACCTTGAGATCTTTCTAGCTTTTTGATATGGGCATTTAGTGCTATAAATTTTCCTCTTAACACTGATTTAGCTGCATCCCAGAGACTCTGGCACATTGTCTTTGCTCTCATTAGTTTCAAAGAACTTCTTGATTTCTGCCTTAATTTTATTATTTACCTAGGTGTTGTTCAGGAGCAAGTTGTTCAATTTCCATGTAGCTGTGTGGTTTTGAGTTAGTTCCTTAAATTTGAGCTCTAATTTGATTGCACTGTGGTCTGAGAGACTGTTTGTCATGATTTCAGTTCTTTTGCATTTGCTGAGGAGTGTTTTACTTCTGAATATGTGATCAGTTTTAGATTAAGTGCTGTGTGACAATGAGAAGAATGTACGTTCTGTTGTTGTAGGGTGGAGAGTTCTGTAGATAGCTATTAGGTCCACTTGATCCAGAGCTGAGTTTAGGTCCTGAATATCTTTGATAATTTTCTGTCTCAGTGATCTGTCCAATATTGTCAGTGGGATGTTAATGTCTCCCACTCTCATTGTGTGGGAGTCTAAGCTCTTTGTAGGTCTCTAAGAACTTGCTTTATGAACCTGGGTGCTCCTATATTGGGTACATATATATCTAAGATAGTTAGCTCTTCTTGTTGAATTGATCCCTTTACCATTATGTAATGCCCTTTTTAAAAAAAAAAAAAAATCTTTGTTGGTTTAAAGTTTATTTTGTCAGAAATTAGGATTGTGATGCTTGCTTTTTTCTGTTTTCCATTTGCTTGATAAATTTTCCTCCATCCCTTTACTTTGAGCCTATGTGTGTCTTTGCACTTGAGGTGGGTCTCTTGAGTCTTAGCTCTTTATCTAGCTTGCCATCTGTGTTTTAATTGGGGCATTTAGCCATTTACATTTAAGGTTAGTATTTTTATATGTGAATTTGATCCTGTCATCATGATGCTGGCTGGTTATTTTGCAGACTTGTTGATACAGTTGCTTCATGATGTCACTGATCTGTGTGTTTCAGTGTGCTTTTGTAGTGGCTGGTACCAGTTTTTCCTTTGTATATTTAGTGCTTTCTTCAGGAGCTCTTGCATGGCAGGCCTGATGGTGATAAATTCCTTCAGCATTTGCTTGTCTGAAAAGGATTTTATTTCTCCTTTGCTTATGAAGCTTAGTTTGGCTGGATATGAAATTGTGGGTTTAAAATTCTTTTCTTTAAGAATGTTGAATATTGATCTCCACTATCTTTTGATTTGTAGGGTTTCTGCTGAGAGATCTGCTGTTAGTCTGATAGATTCCCTTTGTAGGTGACCTGGTCTTTCCCTCTGGCTGTCCTTAACATTTTTTCTTTCATTTTGACCTTGGCAAATCTGACAATTATGTGTCTTGGGGTTGATCTTTTTGTGGAGTATTTTACTGGGTGATATGATTTGGCTGTGTCCTCACCCAGATATCGTCTTGAATTGTAGCTCTTATAATTCCCATGTGTCATGGGAGGGACATGGTGGGAGGCAACTGAATCATGGGGGCAGGTCTTTCACATGCTGTTCTCATGATAATGAATAAGTTTCAAGATATCCGAGATCTGATGGTTGCATAAAGGGGAGTTCCCCTACACATGCTGTCTTGCCTGCTGCCATGTAAGATGTGACTTTGCTTCTCATTCATCTTCTGCTTTGATTGTGAGTCCTCGCTAACTACGTGGAACTGTGAGTCAATTAAACCTCTTTCATTATAAATTACCCAGTCTCAGATATGTCTTTATTAGCAGTATGAGAACAGACTAATACACTGGGGTTCTCTGCAGTTCCTGAATTTGAATGTTGGCCTGTCTTGCTAGGTTGGGATGTGCTCCTGGTTGATATCCTGATGTATGTCTTCTAACTTGGTTCCATTCTTCCCATCTCTTTCAGGTACTCCAATCACTTGTAGGTTTAGTTTTTCTATGTAATTCCATATTTCTGAGAGGGTTTGTTCATTCTTTTTTGTTCTTTTTTCTCTATTCTTGTCTGCCTGTCTTATTTCAGAAAGATAGTCTTCAGGCTCTGAGATTTTTTCCTCTGCTTGGTCTATTCTACTATTGATACTTATGATTGCATTGTGAAGTTCTTGTATAATGTTTTTCAGCTCCATCAGGTCAGTTGTTTTTCTCTCTAAACTGGCTATTCTGGCTTTCAGCTCCTGTATTGTTTTATCATCATTCTTAGCTTCTTTGCATTGGGTTACAAAATACCTTAGCTCAGTGAAGTTTGTTATTGCCCACCTTCTGAAGCTTACTTCTGTCAATTCAGCCATTTCAGCCTCAGCCCAGTTCTGTGCCCTTGCTGGAGAGGGGTTGTGGTCATTTGGAGGAGAGGAGGCACTCTGGCTTTCCGAGTTTTCAGCACTTTTGCATTAATTTTTTTCTCATCTTTGAGGTTGTTGACCTTTGAATGGGGATTTTGGGGAGTCCCTTTTGTTGATGTTGTTGTTGTTTTCTGTTTGTTTGTTTTTCTTTTAACAGTCAGGCTACTCTATCATAAGGCTGCTGTGGTTTGCTGGAGGTCCACTCCAGACCCTAGTTACCTCAGTTTTTCCCATACCTGGAGATATCACCAGTGAAGACTGTGAAAGAGCAAAGACGGCAGTCTGCTCTTTCCTCTGGAAGTGTCATCCCAGGGGTGTACTGACCTGTTGCTGCCCAAACGTACCTGTAGGAGGTGGCTGGAGACCCCTGTTGGGAGGTCTCATCCAGTTAGGAGGAACAGGATCAGCAACCAGCATAAAGCAGTCTGGTTGATTTTTGGTATAGCAAGTGTGCTGTGTTAGGGGGTACCCTTCCTTCTCTGGCCCATTTGTATTCTCCAAAGCTGGCAGACTGGAATGGCTGAGTCAACCAAACTGCAGAGATGGCACCTGCCCATCCCCGCTGTGAACTCAGACCTGTCTCAGGCAGATTCCAGTCTGTTGCCATCAGCTGGCTGGAATTCTAAGCAAGTGGGACTTAACTTGTGGGGTGTCATGGTTGTGGGACATGCAGAACGAGGCTGCTTGGCTCCCTGGATTCAGCCCCCTTCCTAGAGATATGTATGAATGGATTTCCCACCTCACTGGGGATCCTGGGGCTGCAGCATATAAAACTGTGTGTGCCCGAGTGGCTGTTCTACCAAGACTCCACACAGTTCTGTGTATTGGACCCAAGGCCCAGTGGCGTGGGCCCATGAGAGGATCTCCTGATCCACAGATTGCAAAGATTCATGGGAGAAGCTTGGTTTCCCAGACTGTGTTGCACAATCACTCACTGCTTCCCTTGGTGTGGATGGGAGTTCCTTTGGCTTTATGCTGCTCCTGGGTGGGCTGTTGTCCTCCCCAACCCCACCAGCTTTTTTTCATTGTTTGTAGTTTGAGTTGTTTGCCTAGTTAGTCCCAGTGTAAGAACCTGGATATTTCAGTTGAAGGTGCTGAATTTACTACCCCTTTTCATTCCTTTCCATGAGTGCCGACCACAGCTGCTTCTAATTGGCCATCTTGGATTCCCCACTTGAGAGACTTATTTCAAGGAATTAGCTTAGCTCATACAATTGTGGAGGAGACAGGCAAATCTGGAATCTGCAGGGTAGGCAGGCTGGTTGTAGATTCAGGGAAGAGGTGATGCTGCAGTATGAGTACAAAAGCAGTCTGCTGGCAGAATTCCTTCTTTGGGGGAATTCAGTCTTGTTCTATCTTGTTTTTTTTTTGTTTGGTTGTTGTTGGCTTTTTTGGTTTTTTTTTTTTTTTTTTTTTTTTTTTTTTTTTTGTTTCAGGGTCTCGCTCTGTCACACAGGTTGGAGTGCAGTGGCGTGATCTCAGCTCACTGCAACCTCTGCCTTCTGGGTTCAAGCAATTATCATGCCTCAACTTCCTGGGTAACTGGGATTACAAGTGTGTACGACCTTGCCTGGCTAATTCTTTTGTATTTTTAGCAGAGATGAGGTTTCACCATGTTGGCCAGGCTGGTCTTGAAGTCCTGACCTCAAGTAATCTACCTGCCTTGGCCTCCCAAAGTTCTGGGATCACACGCATGAATCAGAGTGTCCAGCCAAGTTCAGTCTTCTTCTATAAAAGCCTTCAACTGATTGGATGAGGCCCACCCACATTATGCAGGATAGTCTGCTTTGCTCAGTCTACTGTTGCAAATGTTAATCTCATCTAAAATAAATCTTTACAGAAACATTTAGAATAATTTCACCATGTATCTGGGTACTGTGGCTCAGCCAAGTGGACAGGTAAAATTAATCATCACTCTCCTCTTTCTTCTTCTTTCACCAAAAGCCTCCTAACATCTTCTACCAGTTTGCATATTAAAAAGAGAATTGGGTTGATTCTTGGAAACTTGAAACTCATCTTAGTGATGTGTATTAATTTTTATGCTCTCATTATTGGACTCTCACATTAACATGGCCTAATTTCTACTACCAGGAATAAGATGTGTGCTGTGCTAATGGGAAATGATATATTTAGTGTTTTGTATGATCATTCTTTAGTGTCTGTGTCCCTTTTATTGGATGAGAGTCCATGTGAAGTGGCTAGATAATAGTGTCCTTTCTGCTTACCCCTGCATTAGGAATAAAAGAGAAAGAAAATATGTGTGTGCTCAGGAAAAAAAAATCCATTATTTTAGATATTTATGATATTATAATCAATATAATAACTTTAAAGTACCTTCTAGTTAGTAAGCTTTTCAGAGTATAAATTAATTCCACATCAGCTGAAACCAGTGGCTTTTCCCATGTTGGGTTCAACTGTAGTTATGCATGGCATAAGTTTCTCCATCAAGTGTAATAACTAAGTTCTAATTTTGTTGGCCATTGTAATTAACACAATAACAAAACATAATTTAAAAAAGGGCTATTTTTTTCAGACCTTAAATAAATATATTATGCTTAGCAGATAACATTTTTGAATTAGAGGAGTTTTAATTAATTCAATGCTTAAGTATCACAAGCAATTTAATTTTGACAGTATGTTAAGTACCTATATTCAGTTTACAAAATACCATAATTGTGTGAAATAGATCTTTTGATTCATTTGATTCATCATGACATTTCTCTTTGCTACATGAAAAAATATAACATTTTGAAGTCAATCTATGTTTGCTTCCAAGATTAAGAAAATGACAGATAATGTAGATCCTTTAAACATGTGGAGTAAGTCTCCTATTTCTCCAAAAAAGAGACTTATGATATTTTGGTTTGCATGAGGAAGAAAACTGGCTGTTGGTACTAGGGTGAACCAGGGAATAGCCTGGTCTACTTCAGTTGAGGAACAGATATAAAGTCTCTTTGGTGCTCTGTTGGTTCCTTTAGCAATAAGAAGGGCAAGTGACCATGAAAATGATTATACTTCATTCTATTTTCCATAGGGGTGGTTTATGAACATAACCCATAATAGCATAAGCTGTTATGGAACAGCTTACACTTGTGACAAAGAGAATTCAAAGCCATATAGTTTACAAAAAAATAAATACAAACAGCCTTAAACATCTAAAGAACATATGCAAATTAAGGCCATGCAAATTAAAATTATACTAACATACCATATTTCACCCTGATAGGCAGAAACCCAAAGGTGCAATAGTTCATTCTGTAGGGCAGACTTTGGAGAAACAGTCACTATTTTTTGTTGTTGTTGGGATTGCAAAATGGTATAACGTGTGGCAGGGACACTGACAATGTCTAGAAAACAGTGAAATGCATTTATCTTTGGTACGAATTATTTTATTGTTGTCTCTTCCCATACCTCTTATCCATTTTTTTGCCCTTCTCCACATTGCTCTGGACCATGAGATACTAATATCCCTTTTGGAAGGCGTCACTCTTGTTTCCTTGCAACTGCCTTAAACCACTGCAAAAAATGAGTAGTTTTTTTTTTTTTTTTTTTTGAGACGGAGTCTCGCTCTGTCGCCTGGGCTGGAGTGCAGTGGCCAGATCTCAGCTCACTGCAAGCTCCACCTCCTGGGTTTATGCCATTCTCCTGCCTCAGCCTGCTGAGTAGCTGGGACTACAGGTGCCCGCCACCACGGCCCGGCTAGTTTTTTGTCTTTCTTAGTAGAGACAGGGTTTCACCATGTTAGCCAGGATGGTCTCGATCTCCCGACCTCGTGATCCGCCCGTCTTGGCCTCCCAAAGTGCCAGGATTGCAGGCTTGAGCCACCACGCCCAGCCTAAATGAGTAGTTTAACAGACTGGTTCAATTGGTGGTGCCATGGATAAACCCACTAGCCATTGTGGGATTCTAGCCTCTCTTATCTCTCATTAAACCTTCAAAGTTCAGTACCATGCTGTTTTGGTTACTGTAGCCTTGTAGTATAGTTTGAAGTCAGGTAGCGTGACGCCTCCAGCTTTGTCCTTTTGACTTAGGATTGTCTTGGCAATGCGGGCTCTTTTTTGGTTCCATATTAACTTTAA
>NW_022293324.1:0-1282 GCF_002776525.5 Piliocolobus tephrosceles | reverse complement strand
CGCGGTGGCTCAAGCCTGTAATCCCAGCACTTTGGGAGGCCGAGACGGGCGGATCACGAGGTCAGGAGATCGAGACCATCCTGGCTAACACGGTGAAACCACGTCTGTACTAAAAATACAAAAAATTAGCAGGGCGAGGTGGCGGGTGCCTGTAGTCCCAGCTACTCGGGAGGCTGAGGCAGGAGAATGGCCTGAACCCGGGAGGCGGAGGTTGCAGTGAGCTGAGATCAGGCCACTGCACTCCAGCCTGGGCGACAGAGCAAGACTCTGTCTAAAAAAAAAAGGAATGGCTTCAGAATTGTCAGCATTAAATACAATGCAGGTACAATTTGTTTTGTTCTGGGCTTAGTAGTAAAACAAGTTTATGTTACCATCACTCAGTCTTTAAGACCATAAAACTATAAACCCAAACTAAGAGCAGAATACACAGTAAAAATGAATTGCTAACGCAGGTCAGCTGTGGGAGGAGGAGGGTGCGGGAGGAGCAGAGGGGACAGAGGAGCGAGACTACCATGCTTTTCTTTTTAGTTTCTTTTTTATTTTGAGATGGAGTCTTGCTCTGTTCCCCAGGCTGGAGTGCAGTGGCACCATCTCGGCTCACTGCAAGCTCGGCCTGCCGGGTTCACACCATTCTCCTGCCTCAACCTCCCGGGTAGCTGGGACTACAGGCTCTGCCACTACGCCCGCTAATTTTTTGTATTTTTAGTAGAGGCGGGGTTTCACCGTGTTAGCCAGGATGGTCTCGATCTCCTGACCGATGGATCCACCTGCCTCAGCCTCCCAAAGTGCTGGGATTATAGGCGTGAGCCACTGCGTCTGGCCCTAGTTTCTTTGCTTCTGTGATATTTTTGGTATTTGTGGTCACTAAGAAAAATAACTCACGGTGATGGCCAGTTTTGTTTAATGTCTCATGAAATCTTCATGAGCAATTCAACCGTAATTGTTAAGAACAATTGAGTTAGGTGAATATAAGTGGTTTAAGAGTTTATAAATACATTTCTAAATACTTTTTTGTTTGAGAAGGAGTCTTGCTCTCTGGCCCAGGCTGGAGTGCAGTGGCGTGATCTCGGCTCACTGCAACCTCTACCTGCTGGGTTCCAGCGATTCTCCTGCCTCAGCCTCCCGAGTAACTGGGATTACAGGCGCCTGTCACCACGTCCAGCTAATTTTTATGTTTTTAGTAGAGACAAGATTTTGCCATGTTGACCAGGCTGGTCTCCAACTCCTGACCTCAGGTGATCCACCCGCCTTGGCCTCCCAAAGTGCTGGGATTACAGGTGTG
>NW_022293323.1:0-1146 GCF_002776525.5 Piliocolobus tephrosceles | reverse complement strand
AAATGCAATCTATTTGTTTTTTTTTTTTTTTGTTTTTTACATTTAAATAAAAAGATTAGTGGGTACGTTATTATATCTTTACTATTTATATATATTTAAACATATAAACGCTTGTATGTGTTTATTACGTACATTAATACAACACTATAATTATGTTAATGTTTAAATTTTTTTTATTTTTTTTTTTTTTTTTTTTTTTTAATTTTATTCAAGATTTTCTATATACAATTAAAATACTATTTTTATTTTCTATATAAAATGTAATATACATACATGTTATATTCTCTTTTTTTGTTAATTATTGAAATTTTTATAGTGTTTATATAGTAGTTATATGTATGCAACTAAAAGGTGACATATATGTATATAAGTGAAAACGATGGTCTATATGTTACTTATTTTCTTCCTTATATTTATATATATATATATATATACATATTCTCTTTGGACAATCCTTTTTTTTTTTTTTTTTTTTTTGATGTTGTTAAGTAATAGTAAATAATCTTACAGTATATATTATAAGCATATGATTTTATGTAAGAGCACTTTTTAATTTATTCCTACGTTTAAATTATACATACAAAACTGAACATATATATACATATATGTATAGTATATATACATGTAAACAAACTTAATTACTATTATTATTATTATTATTATTTCCTTCATGCTATTTATTTTTTTAATTTAAAAAATTATGGTAAAACTTGAATCAAAAATTTAAACATAAATGTGTTTACATATGTATAGATATATGGTGTAAACGATTTCTCCGTCATTACGTTTGAAATTTCGTTTTCTTTATGTTTTTGCTGAGAAGCAAACTGTTCAAATAGAATAGACAAAAAAAAAAAAAAAAAAAAAAAAATTTACAACGATACACACTTCAGTTCATATGTACGAAAACATGTATACACATATATAACTAGTTTGGAAAAGAAATTTATTTGTGTTTAAATAAGTTGAATAACTTCTATTAAAAAAATAAACAAATGAATAAAATTGTCGAATATATAAATTGTCTTCTGTATAGAAATGCTTTAAACTCATTTTTATGTAAATTTTATATACTAGTTTGTAATTTCACGCATTACAGTTGCGTGTTTATATGTATACACGTAGAATTAAAAAAAAAAAAAAAAA
>NW_022293322.1:0-3336 GCF_002776525.5 Piliocolobus tephrosceles | reverse complement strand
GTCCTACATTTAAATCTTTATTTTGAGTTGATTTTTGTATATGATAAGATAACGGTCTGGATTTATTCTTCTACATGTGAATGTTGGATGTTTCCTAGCATAGTTTATTGAAGAGATTGTCCTTCCGGAAGGTGTGTTCTTGATGCCTAGGTTAACAATGAGGTGACTGTAAATGCCTGAATTTATTTCTGAGTTCTCTATTCTGTTTGATTTGTTTATGTCTGTCTATCATTTGTCTGTTTCTGTCTCTCCCCTGCCCCTTTTTTTTTTTGACAGTGCCATGCTGTTTTGATATTATAGTATAGATTTGCAGTTACTATAGATTTATAGTATATTTTGAAATCAGGTAGTGTGATGCCTCCAGCTTTTCTTTCTATTCAAGATTTTTGAATAAAAAGTTGTTTCCCTTAGTGTTGTATAAATATAGCTCCACTGCCTCCTGTTTACATTACTTCTGTTTTTTTTTTGTTTGTTTGTTTGTTTGTTTGTTTTGAGAGATAGTCTCACTTTGTCGCCCAGGCTGGGGTGCAGTGGCGCGATCTCAGCTCACTGCAAGCACTGCCTCCCGGGTTCACGCCATTCTCCTGCTTCAGCCTCACTAGTAGCTGGGACAACAGGCGCTCGCCACCACGCCCGGCTGATTTTTCGTATTTTTAGTAGAGACGGTTTCACTGTGTTCACCTGGATGGTCTTGAACTCCTGACCTCGTGATCCGCCCACCTGGACCTCCCAAAGTGCTGGGATTACAGGCATGAGCCACGGCGCCCGGCCGCATTGCTTCTAATACGAAATCTGCTTTTAATCATTATGCTGTTCACCTGAGTCTGACACGTCTTTTCTCTCTGGCTAATTTTAAGAGTATTTCATCATCACAGATTTTTTTTTCCCCAATTTGAATACGGTGAGTGTTGTTTTATGTGTTTTTTTTCTGTGTGTGTGTGTGTGTGTGTGTGTCTGGAATTTGTTCAGCTTCTTGGATAGTGGGTTTGTATTTTTAACCAAACTTGGAACACTCGGGTCACTATTTAAATTGTTTTTCTGCCCTCCCTCTCACCACACCAATCTTCTCTCCTTTTATGCTTCTAATTATACCATTATGCCAATTTGATAATGTCCAAAAACTCACACATACTCTGTTTACTTTTCTCATCTTTCCTTTTTATGGTGATTTTTTTCGGGGATAGCTTCCATTGCTGCATTATTAAGTTCACTCATCTATTCGTTCATAGCATCTACTCTGTAATCAAGCTCATTCAGTCTATTTTTTATCAGGGACATTTTAGGCATCATTTCTTAAAGTTTAACTTGGGTCTTTATGTCTTGTATCTCTGCTTAACCTGGTAAATCCATCCTCTACCCTCATAATCAAGTAGAATATAGTTACAAGAATTGCTGTTGTGCTCCTGCCTGCAAAGTTTATCATCTGTCAGATTTCAAGGCCACTTTGGATTGATTAATTTCTTTTTGTTTCTTATAGCATATATATTTTTTGTTTATTTCTTTGCAGAAAATGTTGATGGGATGCCAACTGTGTACGTTTGTCCTTGTTGGATTCAGAATATATTTTGCATTTCTTTTTCTATTTTTTTGGATCCAGTAAAAAATATTTGAAAACTGTTTGAACTTACCTTGCTTTTACACGGTCTTAGTAGAGAACCAAGCAGTCTGATGTGACATTTTCCCCAGTACTGAGGCAAAGCTCTTCTGATGAGTCAACTTCATGTCCCTTACCTGGGGCCTTTTCTCTTTCTTTGACTGTAGTGTGTGTGTGTCTGTGTGTCCTCTGAAGAGTGTTCCCTCAAGTGTCTTGGGGTGTTTTTTTCTCTTTCAGAGGGAGTTTCTTCACACACAACAGTCAAAGAAAGAGAAAAGGCCCCAGGTAAGGGACATGAAGTTGACTGTAGTGTGTGTGTGTCTGTGTGTCCTCTGAAGAGTGTTCCCTCAAGTGTCTTGGGGTGTTTTTTTCTCTTTCAGAGGGAGTTTCTTCACACACAACAGTCAAAGAAAGAGAAAAGGCCCCAGGTAAGGGACATGAAGTTGACTGTAGTGTGTGTGTGTCTGTGTGTCCTCTGAAGAGTGTTCCCTCAAGTGTCTTGGGGTGTTTTTTTCTCTTTCAGAGGGAGTTTCTTCACACACAACAGTCAAAGAAAGAGAAAAGGCCCCAGGTAAGGGACATGAAGTTGACTGTAGTGTGTGTGTGTCTGTGTGTCCTCTGAAGAGTGTTCCCTCAAGTGTCTTGGGGTGTTTTTTTCTCTTTCAGAGGGAGTTTCTTCACACACAAGCGCAATTCAGTGCATGAGTATTTGCAGACTTCAGAGTTCTCTCTCTGTATAATCCTCTCTTCTTCAATACTCTTACCTCTAGACTGTTTTGGTTTGTTTGTTAGTTTTTGAGTTCCCTGGAATCCTACTCTGAGAGGGAGAATTCCGTGCAGTAGGGGTTCGTGATATACTCCCAGGAAAGACGTATAGGAGGAATGACAGAGAATGTGTGACAATTGAGTGCTAAGCTAGAAGGCACTTCAAGGACATCCTAAGTTAAGACATGATTTTGGGATCGAGGCATCAGGCAATCATTGCCGCTGAACTGTATTCTGAAGGGGGCACTTTCTTGTATGAAGGCATTCTTTGAACTCAATGGCATTTTCCTGTGGGGAAACAGCTGTAGAATCCAGGGCCTCCCTGCAGCCTTGGGTGGATGGAGGGTGGGTGAGCCCTGAAAAGGGGATCTAAGGGATTTTCAGTGCTCACTGTGAAAGGCTTCCCTGTTCAGAACATCAGGATGCCATGAAGCTGGGGCTTGAGGGTCTCAGTTAAACATAGGCAGTTCAGAAAAATAATCAGGGCATTTGGGCCACAGAGTAGAGGCACTGACTTAGGTTCAGTCACCACATATGAGGAAATCCAGGGACCATGACCACTCAATAGCTGTCTCTTCCTGTCCTTCCACTCAGGTCATCTTGAGTCAAGACACTCCCATTCCAGACACCACCAGGATAACGGTCCTGCCAGCCCCAAGTCCTCTCCTGACCCACCCTCTGCAGAACCTGCCTGGAGGGCTCAGATCCAGGTGAACTGGGACAGACCTGCTCACGGCTGTGTGCACAATCCTGCCGGGGCTGGAGTAAGAGGGTGACACAGACAGAAAAAGGGTAATTGTCTCATTTCCTCATCTGCCTGTGTCACTGTGGGCTGAGTACCACTGCTCTCTGGTGATGGTCAGTAATAGTCAGCCTTGTCTTCAGTCTGAGTCCTGGAGATGGTCAGAGTGGCCGTGTTCCCGGATTTGGAGGCAGAGAATCGGTCTGGGATTCTAAGGGCTGGTTGTTGTTACCAC
>NW_022293320.1:0-1916 GCF_002776525.5 Piliocolobus tephrosceles | reverse complement strand
TTCTCTTCTCTTCTCTTCTCTTCTCTTCTCTTCTCTTCTCTTCTTTTTGAGACAAGTTCTCTCTCTGTTGCCCAGGCTGGAGTGCAACAGCAAAATCTTGGCTCACTGCAGCTTTGCCTCCTGGGCTCAAGCAATTCTCCTGCCTCAGCCTCCCAAGTAAGCTGGGACTACAGGTGCACACCACTGCACCTGGATAATTTTTGTATTTTCTGTAGGGATGGGGTTTTGCTGTGTTGCCCAGGCTGGTCTTGACCTCCCGAGCTCAAATTATCCACCTGCCTCCGCTTCCCAAAGTCCTGGGATACAGGCATGAGTCACTGCATGCAGCCAAAAGCTATTTTAAAGTAGAGAAGTTCTTGGCACTGTTCCGTACTCTGACAGTCCTGGCATAGGCCTGGTCTCCAGTGATATTTATGAGTCCTCGTTTGCTTCATTTTTCTGGTAGTGCTGGGGCTCCTGTTTATTCCTGCTGGTGCTGTCTGCAGAGGTAGAAGGCACCTCCCTGGGCCACTTGTTATCACTGGAGCGGGTGGGAGAGGCCAGAAGATGTCGGGTCTGGTAAAATGTCTGATGCTGGGTGGAGGGCCCAGAGATCCAGGGTTCTGCTGACATTGCCACTGCGGGTTGGATTGGTCTGTCACTGCTCCAGGTATGGAGAAGGGATTGAGGCTCCCTACTGGGAGACCCTCTCTGTTGGGCTTCTTCTTTCCTGGTCTTTTGGCTGGAGAGAGCAGGTTTTTCTTCTACTTTTGAGTATGTGTTTATGCTGTCAGTAGATCTGTGTGGCAGGCTTCTTCGGGTTATGTGAGTGATAAAACGAAAGCTCCAGGGAACTCACCATAGTGTCAGCCTTCAAGTCCTGAGATGCCTAGTCAGTCACTGCCTTCTTTCCAGCCATCAGTCCTTTTATAGTTATCTGTTGAACTGTTTCCAGAGTATTTAGTTATTTTTAGAAGGGAAGAACAGAGAAAAGTGAATTGACAACCTGTCTATTACATGCATTAAAAAACATTGTGGCATAATGCACCCACCATAAAGCTGACCATTAGTGGCAATTAGTGTGTTCGTAAGGTTGCGCAACCATCATTACTATCAGACATTGTTCTGGTCCAGAAGGAAACCCTATACCCATTAAACAGTCGCTTCCCATTCCCTGCTTTCCCCTTCCCCTGGCAACCTCTCTCTGTCCTGCTTTAATCTACTGTCTCGGTAGATTTGACTATTCTGGATATTGTAGATAAGTGGAGTCTGTAATATGTGGTCTTTTGTGATCAGCTACTTTCACCTAGCATAATGTTTTCAAAGTTTATCCATGTTTAGCATGCATGAGTACTTCGTTCTTTTTAGTGGCTGAATAATCCACTGTATGGACATACCATATATTGTTTATCCATTAATCAGTATGTGGCTATTTGGGCTGTTTCCACCTTTGGCTCTCATAAGCCCTAGCGCCCGGCTGGCAGTGTCTTTTGAAGCAAAAAAGTTTTAAATATTGCTGATGTCCAATTTATCTATATTTTTCTTTCGTTGCTTGTGCTTTTGATGTTATGTCTAAGAAACCATTGCCAAATCCAAGATCATGAACGTTTACTCCTATGTGTTCTTCCAAGAGTTTTATAGTTTTACTCTTCTATGTAGGTCTTTAATGCATTTTGAGTTAATTTTTGTATAGAATGTGGGATAGGAGGCTAGGTGCAGTGGCTCTTGCCTGTAATCCCAGCACTTTGTGGAGGCTGAGGCAGGAGGATCACTTGAGGTCAGGAGTTTGAGATCAGCTTGGTCAACATGGTGAAACCCCATCTCTACTTAAAAAAAAAAGGCCAGGCGTGGTGGTTCATGCCTGTAATCCCAGCACCTTGGCAGGCCAAGGCGGGTGGATCACCTGAGGTCAGGAGTTCGAGACCAACCTGACCAAT
>NW_022293319.1:0-1248 GCF_002776525.5 Piliocolobus tephrosceles | reverse complement strand
TGAGACAGTCTCATGCTTGTCGCCCAGGCTGGAGTGCAATGAGGCGATCTTGGCTCACTGCAACCTCTACCTCCCGGGTTCAAGTGATTCTGCTGCCTCAGCCTCCCAAGTAGCTGGGATTACAGGGTCCCGCCACCATGCCCAGCTAATTTTTGTATTTTTAGTAAAGACGGGCTTTCACCATATTGGCCAGGTTGGTCTCGAACTCCTGGCTTCAGGTGATCCGCTGCCTAAGCCTCCCAAAGTGCTGGGATTATAGGCGTGAGCCACCATGCCCGGCCTGGAATTTCTCAATTCTAAAACATTTTGCTTAGTAGCAAGAATCCAGTTATATTAAGATGGTTAATCTGTTTTTTGATCCACATTTATTGCTTTTAATTTAGGAAAATGGGAACTAGCTAGACAAACGGACGTCACTTAGCATGCGGAACATGGGAGTCAGAATTTAACTACACAGGAGGATGTGCAGAAAGGACCTGCTAAGGACCTTTTACAAAAAGTTAATAGGCCGGGCGCGGTGGCTCAAGCCTGTAATCCCAGCACTTTGGGAGGCCGAGACGGGCAGATCACGAGGTCAGGAGATGGAGACCATCCTGGCTGACACGGTGAAACCCCGTCTCTACTAAAAAATACAAAAAACTAGCCGGACGAGGTGGCGGGCGCCTGTAGTCCCAGCTACTCGGGAGGCTGAGGCAGGAGAATGGCGTGAACCCGGGAGGCGGAGTTTGCAGCAAGCCGAGATCCGGCCACTGCACTCTAGCCTGGGCAACAGAGCGAGACTCCGCCTCAAAAAAAAAAAAAAAAAAGAGTTACTAAAACGCTGGTGCAGTGGCTCACGCCTATCATCGCAGCGCTTTGGGAGGCCAAGACGAGAGGAGAGCTTGCGTCCAGGAGTTGGAAGGTGCAGTGAGCTATGATTGTGCCATCGTACTCCAGCCTGGGTCACAGAGCAAGACCCCATCACTTAAAAATAAATGCTGGGCCGGGCGCGGTGGCTCAAGCCTGTAATCCCAGCACTTTGGGAGGCTTAGGCAGCGGATCACCTGAGGCCAGGAGTTCGAGACCAGCCTGGCCAATATGGTGAAAGCCCGTCTCTACTAAAATACAAAAATTAGATGGGCATGGTGGCCGATCACTAGGTCAGGAGATCGAGACCATCCTGGCTAACACGGTGAAACTCCATCTCTACTAAAAATTACAAAAAACTAGCCAGGCGAGGTGGCGGGCGCCTGTAGTCCCAGCTACTCT
>NW_022293315.1:0-1155 GCF_002776525.5 Piliocolobus tephrosceles | reverse complement strand
TTCATGATAAAAAATCAATGCTATAAATTACATAAATATTAATTCATCTCCATTCACATATATATGTTGGACATTAACAGTTCATTTGTGTGTAATGTATTATGTTCATAATGAAAATTTTAAATTTTCTTAAAACGAGATTGTGTATGAATTGATAAAAATGTTGTATCTAGTGAAAATATATACACTTTTACAACAATGTAAGAAAAGGGAAAGAATAAATTAAAAATATATAAATTTAAATTCTACATAAATCACTAAAGTGTCATATGAATTATATAATCATATGATAAATCTAAGTAATAGTGTGGTTCCACTAGTTTATAAAAAAATATTTCTCCTAATATTGTTTTAACTTTAAAATAAATTCTTAATCCAGTACAAATGTATTTCATAAATACATGTGAATTTTAACAGTAAATAGATATATCGATTGAAACTCACTAGTTAAAAACATTTTCTTTTTTTTAATTTACTTTAAATTGCTCGCATTTATCTCACATTAAATTGTTTAAAATGCTTCAAATGTTTTTTACATACACATACGCAAGGACATAATGACTTTTATAATTTTATAAAATTGTCTTATTCAAAAAAAAAAACACTCTTCTTTACATAAAATGTATTTTTTAATCTAACATTATTGAACAAATTCTATTTATTTTAAACTTCATGAAATAAAATGTAGCTTTTAGTACATGAGTACTTTTATATTTTTGAGCAATAAACTCAAATTAAAAACATTTATTTTTAGTCATATTTTTTTATTAAAAAAGCACAGTTGTTTAAAATACATACCCAGAAAATGTAAACATTATACTAATAAACTAATTAATATTGTTCAAGACCAGTGTGATTAATAGTTTTATTTTAATCTTTATAGCAGTCTTTTTTTTTATTTTTATAATTGTTCTTTTTTTTATTTTATTTTTTCATTAATAAACACATAAGCACTTTAAAAATAAAATGTTAACACAAAAATACAAATGCTTTTGCTATTACATAAACAATTCTCCAATGATACATATAGGTACCTTAATTTCTCATTTATTTAAAACGACATTAAAAGAGGAAATGTTATTTTTCAAGCACTCTATAATAATAAAAGGCTTAAAAAAATTAATTATATATATTTCATATAATAAAAAATGTCAT
>NW_022293312.1:0-1194 GCF_002776525.5 Piliocolobus tephrosceles | reverse complement strand
ATGACTTATTATATCAGCACAATAACAATACTTCAAATAAGGAAAGAAGAAAAATAAAAAATAAAATTATTTTTTGCTTTAAACGAAATTAAGTTGCATTGAACGAATAAATAAATAATTAAATAAATAAGTAATTAAGCATGTTAATAAATACTTATAAATATTGGCGTAAATATATAAGCATGGTTTGGTGATATAGCCTTATGAAATGTTAAGGTAAATATATATATAAATTATTAACAAATTGTGAATATATGTACTTATGCATGTATAAGAGCATTTGCATAAACGAAAACCAAACGTTCTTGTGCAAAAGTATATGATATATTAATTATTTCCTTGTTTATTTATACATAATTTCTTTTTTCATAATATAAACATATTCACCAATATATGTGAAATATAATGGTGGAAGAAAAAAAAAAAAAAAAAAAAAAAAGAACGTCAATCAATGAACAAATTATAAAGCAAAACAAAGTTATATTTAAACATTCTTAATAATTAAAAGTATCATAGTTTATTTTTAAACTATTTCTCGAACTTACATATGTTACCAAGGTTTGGTTAACATATATAGTATATATGTATACGTATATTCATGTATACATACGTTCGTAGAACATTGTGCGAGAGTAAGGATATATGAATAAATTAATCAAGTACACTAACCTACCCATTAAATAAACAATCAAATGATTAAACAATCAAATGATTGAGCAATAAACTAATGATCTAATGCATTTGTTAGTCCAACTATTAATCCAAGGAAGGACAAAATATATTTTGAAAAAAACAAATATTTGCGCTTAAAAAAAAGAAAAAAAATAAGAGGAAAACAGAAAAAAAATACGCAACATAAATGAAACCGTTGAGTAGTCTATGTATATCTTATACATATTATATATATGTATATAATTTTTTTTTTTTTTTTTTTATACATGTACATCAATAAATAAAGCAGTACATGCTTCACAAAAAATTATTAAATAATTTCGTACGTATTTTTTTTTTGTATTAAATTAATTTAATTGTATATTTGTGATATATATATTTTCATGGTTTGTCGTTTTTTCTAACATGGATTTTGGCACAAAAAATTAACTGAAAAATAAAATAAAATAAAATAAAAAAAAAAAAACTGACAAACAAAACTGACAAACAAAACTGACAAACAAAACTGACAAAAACTGACAA
>NW_022293308.1:0-2236 GCF_002776525.5 Piliocolobus tephrosceles | reverse complement strand
TCAATCAGGTTTTATTTATTTACTTATTTTTTTTTTAATATTATAAAGTGAATTTTTAGTTCTAATTGAGGGTTAATACACATTAATAAGTGTTCGCTTTTGCAAAAATTATAAAAATAAAATTTTGTTTTTAATTTATTTGATTTTGTTAGCTATAAATGTTACCTCAAGTATATTATAGCAAGCACAATAAATATGTTTAGTAAAAATTTGTATGTACTATGATTATGCATGTTTTTTTAATGAATAACATATGTTTGATGTACGCTCTTTAAAGTAATGTTTTTTTTTTTTTTTTTTTTGTGTTTGTTAAAAAGAGATAAAAATAAAAGAAGTGTATTATTTTGTTAACTCATTATTAATTTTAATTTAATTATGTTCAGTTACTAAAATGTTGATGGTTTATCTTTTCTCTCACTTCAAATCATTTAAAAAAATTTCTAACACATACATAGATACACCTATATGTATATGTTAGTCTCAGTACAACAATTATTTATATTTAAAATTTGCTAATCACTATAATACTCTTAGTATTATTTTTGATTATGTTTGTATGTTATTACATGTTAACAAAACAAGACAATATATATTTTTTAAGTGAATTATATATTTGGTCGTTATCATCACTATTTTATATTATATTATTGATATCATATTTTTGAATCTTATTTTAAATAAAGTGATATTATTAGTTACGTATTATTATTTACAGAAGTATATTTTTACATTTAAAGAACAAGCAAAAACGTTGATCTTGATGTTATTTGGTACTATGATACTTGAGTTAATATCATTTTTTTTATTGATGCTTTAAACACTAGCATAAATATGGACCCATGCAAAAAAATAAAAAAATTAAAAATAAATATATAACAAAATATAGAAATAATTTACTATGAATTTTCGTACATGTCCAACTGTAATAACGTAAAAGTAATATATGTACCATTTCCAATATATGAAAAAATGCAAATTTAAAAAAAAAAAAAATAAAATAAAATAAAAGGATTAAATGGATAAGCACTATATATATATATATAAATTAACAACAGAGTTAACGTTTTATATTATTATTAGTATATAATAATGAATTTGTTTGTTTTTATTACTGTAATGATTTTATAAATGATTTTACTATATTTTTACAATAGAAAACATAAAGATTTATAAATGAAATAGTTTTTAACTACAGTAAATAACTCATTTTTAAATTTTGTTACTTTATGATTTGATTGCAGATATATAATGTAATATTACTATAATTAAAACAGAGTAAATTTTGTATAACCAGGCTTAATATATAATATATATTAGTTAAAATAAATTTCATATTTGTGAATTACACATATATGTTATATCATTATTATACTATATGATGTTTCATTAAATATTAGAAACTGCATATTGAACTCTTATTTTTTTTTAAGCTTAACGTTATCAGTATGTATATTTATAAATATCATAAAATTTTGTTTACATGATATATTCGATTTATTAATATATTTATTTATAATAATTCATCAGTATTTGTTTAAAATTTTTTTAAGGGTAGTGGTGGCTTTTAAGACAGTAAATCTGAAAATTTACTTTTTAATATAATAGCATATGTGTAGTACATAATATGGATTTGTTTATTCGAACATTGTAATTTGTTTATAGTACATTTCTTTGTTGTAAATTAGTTTATATATTTGCAAAAACAGAAACAATTTTTTATAGTATGATAATAGATATTTCAAATTGCGTTAAAAATTAGTTTATATAAGGTTACAATACTTGTTTTGATTTTTTTGTAATATTTAATAAAATAAAAAAAATAAAAAATATGGCGGAAAAAAATCCGTATGATACTGCAGATAATTTACAAAACATAACTGAAGTTGTTGCAGGCATTATTGGTGAAAATGAAGATAGTTCAAATATTTTAAACAGCACTCTTAATAATATAACAGAATTTAACAATAGCACAGGTATAAATATTACTACTAACATTTTTGAAAAGGTAATGGAAAGTCTTGAAAGTGGGACTAACTTACACAACAATGAAAGTTCTGCAAATACAACTGTTAGTGCAATTACAACATCTTCTACAGATTATATTATGTATGCGATATATGTTGTAATATTCTTATTGGTTTTTTTGATTTTATTTATGTACTTTTACATATTAAATAAAGTAAGGTATTGTAAATTAAAAAAAAAAGGATATAATAAAATAAAAAGTAAATCATTA
>NW_022293302.1:0-2007 GCF_002776525.5 Piliocolobus tephrosceles | reverse complement strand
CCTCAGCCTCACAAAGTGCTAGGATTACAGGTGTGATCCACGATGCCTGGCCTCCTGTAGGCTTTTGTGGCTTCACACCTCCCTCCTTTCCCACTACTATTGCCATATTCCCAACTTCCCGACTCTGCTCCCCATTTATTGCCCACCTATACACCCGCCACAGCCTGGGACCCCCTCCGAGGGTCCACCACCAAAGCACCAATGGGCTGCAAGACATCACTGCTTCCACCTCACTGCCGCTCTACCAGGATTCTGGTTCCAGCCCGGATGGGCAGTGAGCTGGACCCCAAAGGCGCAGGCATGGGTTGCCTGCCGTTCACAGTGCCTTCCCACTCCCGGAACACGCAGGTGATTCAATCCACTCAATGGATGCTGCTGCGATCTTTCAAACCGGTTAAAGGGACCAGTAGGTGTAGCGGGTGCCACACAGGCCAGCCAAGACCTCCAGTCCAGAACGCAGGGCCTGCTTTTTCCGGGGCAAGGACATTGCTATGGCAGCCACCAAGAAAACAGTCCTGTGCATCCGGATTCCCATTGCCACCAACCTTGTGTAAACTAAAGTCCCAAGGACTCGCCAAACACCCAGGCCTCTCGTCCCGTGGGCACACCTGGTGTCATGGCTCTCACCAAATGGGTAGGGGCATTCTGCAAACCAAGGGGCCCTCCGCACTGCCCCAAGAGCACAGGGAAGTGCCAACAAAAGAAGGAGCCCATGAAACCCACCTCCAAAGCAAGCAATTAATCCAAGAAAAACCCGGTCTCAGCGCTCCGTAACTCCTCTCACATAGACGGCCTGGCCACCCTGTTCTGGCCCAACCCAAGGCCCCTCCAGCCTATTCTGGCCTACTCAAAAGGGCCCTGGCTAACAGAGCATGGCACTCCCTCTCCATGGCCCTATCTCTCTCACTCTCTATCTCCCTCCCCCTCTCTCTTCTGGGTTTCCCCTTCACCTCCCTCTATTTCTGTCACCGTCCCTCTGTCTCTCTGTCTCTCTCTTTTTCCCTGTCCCTTTCTCTTTCTCTACCTCTCTGTCTGTCTCTTTCCCTCTCCACCTCCCCTGTCTCTCTCATTCACTGTCTCTCTCCCTCCCTCGGTTTCAATATCTCTATCCATCTCTTCCTTGCTCTCCCTCAAGATGTTTGTTTGTGTGTGCGTGTGTGTGTGTTTTTGTGTGTGTGTCTGTGTGTGTCCACACGCATGTGTGTGGGTTCTGGCACGCGAGCGCCTGGGTGTGTCTCTGTGTGGGGCTGTGGATTTGCTCCTGTTGTTGGTGGGGTGTGTCTGGGTTTCTCTCAGTCCTTCTCGCCATTGATCATCCTGCCAGCTCTAGTGCCAGCCTGGGGCAAAGCAGGGCCATTCCCCATCCCCAACCCACCATACCCTCTTGCCCACTGGCTGGGACTTTGTCAAAACAAGCGACCATGTTGGGGGACTTGTGAAAAAAACGCTACGAGTGGCTGGGCCAGCTGTTCATCCTTGGCCAGCCCTGTCGGCTCTGGCTGGGTGGGGCAAGAGGGTGCTTCACAGGAGCTCCTGAGTGGCCAGTTACCAAAAGAATACCTCCCTAATAGGGTGGAGGACAGGACGGGGTACCAGGATGATGGGTCCTGGGCCCTGACTCCTCAGAGCACTCCCTGTTCCAAGTAGGTGTGATGGGGTGGAAGCTCGGGAGCTGGGGGAAGGATATGGGCGAGAAGCTCCGGGGTCCCGATCACAGCCGGGCAGCCCCTGGCTGGTGGTGCTGGCTGGAAGCTGGCGGGCATGGCTTGTCTGGGCTCTTGGGGCAGGCAGGTGCCTCTGTGGGCGTCTGTGGCAATAGCACCCTGAACACGCCCAATCTTGTCTGATCTTGGGAGCTAAGTGGGGTCGGGCCTGGCTAGCACTTGGATGGGAGACTGCCTGGAAATATTGCATGCTGTAGGCTTTTTTGCTTTCTTTCTTTTCTACCTTCCTTTCTTCCCTTCTCTCTCTTCTTTTCTCTCCCTTCCTTCCTTCCTTCCTTCCTTC
>NW_022293301.1:0-2080 GCF_002776525.5 Piliocolobus tephrosceles | reverse complement strand
TTTTTTTTTTAATAAGAATCTAATTTTTTATGTTTTTAAAATAATTTGATAGTTTTTTGATTTTATGTACACTTGTAGAATAATATAAAAAAAAAAAAATAATAATAAATTAATTGATAATTAAAATAAAATAGAACTTGGTTATATATGCAGTACATATACATATACATATATACATATATATATATATATATATGTATAATGCCGTTATTTTACACTTTCTTGTAACATTTTATAAAAATATATATAATTATTTCCCCGTTTTCTCTTTTTTTAACACCTTTAAATTGTTAAAAATGTTTAACAATTTATATGTATATATTTTTATAAGTTATAGATAAAATGACTTTAATAGAATTTACTGTAAACATTTAAAAATAAAACTTGTAGACAGACATTGTCTTTTTATAATATACTTTTTTTTTTTTTCTTTTTTTTTTTTTCTTTTCAACTGTCTTACTGTATATTAAAAATATAATTTTTTGTAACTTTAATAAGTATCATAATGTTATGTATAAACTATATAGATAGTCTAATTTATCTTGGTTAAAGAAATTTATAATTTGTACATAAGTACATGTATGTTTTTGTTTTTTTTTTGTGTAATTAATATAGAAAACTACTGTTTCCGTCCTTTTGATTAAATTTTGTTTTATATATTTATTATAATTTTATTAACATTATTTGTAGCAATAGTAATGTTTTTATGAAATGCTATTATGTTTACAAATTAAATCTTGCAAGTAATATTATTTACACATCATTTATAAATGTGTGCAACGTTATATATATACACATGTTTATAGTTCTAAGTTTTTTACCATTTTTTTTTTAAAAGAACTATATATGTTTCAAGAGTTGTAAAATATATTTTGAAGTATAGAAAAAATTAAAATTAGTTACTTAAACTAGCTTAAAAGTGGTGTGCACATAAATGCAACATAACTTCTTTGTACGTATGTTATTTAAAATTGCTTATCCGTAGTAAAAAAAAAAAAAAAAAAAATGTATATAATATGTCATATATATTCTAAAATCAAAAGAAAGTATGTAAACACTCAAGTAAACAAGCAAGTAAGTAACCCAATACGTTTTAGGTTTATAAGATTGAATGAGAAAGTATATTATAACGATACAAATAATTGCAAATATTTAAAAAAAATAAATTTTAAGCTTACCTAATAATAATTTTTTTATTTTTTTTATCAAAATAATATAATTCTGTTTTTTTTTTTTTTTTTTTATAAAAAGAATTAATATAATTCTTAGGACATATTTAAAAAGCGTTCTTAATTATTTGAAATATGGGGAAATAATATTTATATATATAAAACTACTACTGCATGCCATAGTAAGAATCCTTTTTTTCATTTTTTAAATTAATAGGTTCATACAAATATCATACTTGTTAATAATAAACTAATTCCCAAATCATTGAAATGTGTTACATTGTGTAAATATAAAAATTAAAAGAATAAACTCGTACTTTCACTTTTTTAGTTACATTACTCATCTACGTATAATTTATACATATGCAAATACATATAAATAATATTACTAACAGTATAAATGTCATTTTTTAGAAAATGTAGAGTTGGGTATACATCTACACAAAAAATAAAAAACTCAAACCAAATCAAATCAAAAAAAATCAAATCAAATCAAATAAATAAATAAATATTCCTTTAGATATATATATATATGGCTTACACAAATATGTCTTTTTATGTGTGTATGTACATGCGTAGATACTTCTATATGTACTGTTCTTGCTACAGTATGATATTTTATTCTTTACTCCATCTTGCATAATTTTACATTTATATATAAATATATATACCTTCTTTTTTTTTTTTTTTCATTTTAATTTACTACTTTTTTTATTTAAATCAAAAACTAATGTATACTGTTAAAAGTACACACTTCAATTTTCAATAATATCAAAATCATTTTAATAGAAAAAAAGTTATATACATATATAAACGTTTGTCACATACTTAAACAATAATTACCAAAATACTCCTTTTTCATATATAAAACAACATAATACATGTGCTGGCACATATCTACGATACATATA
>NW_022293300.1:0-1770 GCF_002776525.5 Piliocolobus tephrosceles | reverse complement strand
GGAATGGAATATGAAATGGAATTGAATGGAATTGAATGGAATATGAAGTGGAAAGGAATGGAATGGAATGGAAAATGTTATGGAATGCATTAGAATGGAAAAGGATATGAAAAGGAATAGAATGGAATTGAATATGGAATGGAATGGAATAAGAATTGGAATGGAATGGAATAAGAATTGGAATGGAATGGAATATGGAACGGAATGGACTGGAATTGAAGGGAATAGATGGGAATGGTATATGGAGTGGAATGGAATGGAAAGGAATGGAATGGAATATGAAGTATGGAATAGAATGGAATATGTAATGGAATGAAATATGGAATGGAATGGAAAGGAATGGAATGGAATGGAATATAGAATGGAATGGAATGGAATGGAATATAGAAAGGAATGGAATGGAATGTGAAGTATGGAATAGAATGGAATATGTAATGGAATGAAATATGGAATGGAATGGAAAGGAATGGAATGGAATATAATAAGGAATATATATGGAAAGGAATGGAATGGAATATAATAAGGAAAGGAAAGGAATATAATGGAATATGTAATGGAATGTAATAGAAGGGAATAAAATGGAATGGATAGGAATGGAATGGAATGGAATGATATGTGGAATAGAAAGAATGGAATAGAATGGAGTTGAATGGAATATGAAATGGAATGGAATATGGAATGGAATATGGAAGGGAATAGAATGGAATGAAAAGGATTGAAATGTAACGGAAGAAGAAATGGAATGGAATGGAATGGAACAGAATAGAATGCAATGGAAAGGAATATGGTAAGGAATGTAGTGAGGAATGGAATGGAATATGGAATGGAATGGAATATGGAATGGAATGGAATGGAATGGAAGATGGAATGGAATGGAATATGGAATTAAATGGAATCGAAATGAATATGGAATGGAATGGTATGGAATATGGAATTGAATGGAATATGGTATGGAATGGAAGGGAAACGTAAGTGGAATGGAATGGAATATGGGATGAAATGGAATGGAATGAATATAACCGAATGGAACATAAAATGGAATGGAAGGGAATGGAATGCAATATGGAAAGGAATAGAATGGAATATGGAATGGAATGGAATACGGAATGGAATAGAATGGAAAGGAGTATGGAATGGAATGGAAGGGAATGGAATGGAATATGAAATGGAATGAGAAGAAGTGGAATGGAACGGAATATGGGAGGTAATGGAAAATAGAATGGACGTGAATATGCAATGGAATGAAACAAATTGGAATGGAACGGTATGGAAAGCAATGCGAAACAGAATGGACGGAGAGAGCATGGAATGGCATGCAATGGAATACGGAATGGATGGAATATGGAATGGAATTGAATGGAATATGGAATGGAAAATGGAATGGAATGGAATATGGAATTGAAAGGAATATGGAATGGAATGGAATATGGAATTGAAAGGAATATGGAAAGGAAAGGAAGGGAATGGAATATGAAATTGAATGGAATACGGACTGGAATAGAATATGGAATTGAATGGAATGGAATATGGAATGGAATGGAGTATGGAATGGAATGGAATATGGAATGGAATGCAATACGGAATAGAGTCGAATATGAAATGGATTGGAATATGGAATGGAATGGAATATAGAATAGATTGGAACACGGAATGAAATGAAATATGGAATGGAATGGACTGGAATATAGAATGGAATTAACTGGAATGGAACAGAATATTGAATGAAATAGAATAAGGAATGGAATGGAAAGCAATTGAATGGAAAGGAAT
>NW_022293299.1:0-5808 GCF_002776525.5 Piliocolobus tephrosceles | reverse complement strand
TGAACAGGCATCGGACACGCTGTGCACCTTGGGACGCATCTGAGAAATGAGTGCTTGCAGCAGGTCTGGGGTGAGGGCGTGTTCCATCTCCTCTCCCTTCTCTGGCTTTGCAGGCCTTTGAAGTTGGTCCTGGAAAGTGAAATTAGTTAATGCTGATTAGCTAGAGGTCAGAGCCGGAATCAGGCTTATGATTTCCTGCAGTGTTCACAGCAGCAGGTCGTAAACTCGACATGACCTGAACCCAGAGAGTCGAGGTTCCACCCTGCTTTGTGACTCGGTTGTATGTGGTCTTGAGAAAGTGAACATGGGTTTTCTTGATTCTGAGGGGGAGGAAGAGACCCGCCCTTCACTAGGGGTGTGAAGCATTGGGCCTTCCCATCAGGAGGCAGCAGGGACTCAAGAAAGCCCCACATGCCCTCCAGTTCCCTTATGTTGAAATGGTTTGTACTCGGCCATGCTGGGTCATTTTGGGAGGTAAGTGGCTGGTTCACATGGGGTTGTGCAGTATTTTAGGTGCCAGGAGCGAGAGTTGAATTTGTAGAAGCTGTGCAGATAGGAAAGGGCCCGGCAGGGAGTGCTGTTTACATGGAGCCGATTTAAGACAAGGTCTGCGCTCTCCCTGGGTCTGCGTCTGACCGGTGTCTCCCAGTCTGCAACGGGACGTTCACGTGACTGCGCCATCGTCCCACTCTGTGTAGATGTCTGAGGATCTGTGCGCAGCTGCTGTGTTAGAGTGAGTTGTGATAATGAACTGAGAAACAGTGAACAAACCCTGAATTGGTTAGCACTGGTTCCACGGCCACTTCCGCCGTGGTTGGAGTCATTCATAATAAAGTGTGCTGGACTCCTACGCAGAGCTCTGAATTTCAGAGCTCTGCCTTCAACTCGGCAGCTAACCAGCTGCTTCCTTCAGAAGACACTTGAGTCCCCTTTACCCGTCAGGGTGACCCGGGGAGTTTGAAGATGAGTGAGTCAAGCCCTCCCCATCTTGTGGATTTTACTCTCCAGAGGGGAGACAGATGTGGATGGTGAAGGAGGCCCTATCAGAGGTCAGCTCACGTCAGTTTTATTTCTTCAGCACTTGCTGTGTTCAGCTAGTTCCCCGGGCCATGTGCAGAGCATCTGGGGGACCCTGCCCATGGCATCCCAGGCACAGCTAGCATCTGCGCCATCTTCATCCTTGGCCTGAGTTTTGGGGGAAGTACCGAGGATGGCTTCTGCCTTTGCTGGAGAGAGTTGGAAGTCAGGGCAGCCCTCCACAAGGAGATGATCGTCAGCTGATTCCTCAAGAAAGAGAGGTGGTCCCCACATGGGCGGAGCAGGGCAGCATGCACAGACCTGGCTGTGGGGTCTGGGGCAGGTACATCTGAGTGAGGTCTGCTGGGAGATAGCAGGGGTGAGGTGTGAAGGCAGTTGGAATTTACAGGATAAATTATCACTAAGGCGATGCTGGGTAAACAGATAAAATCGGGACTCTCTGGGGGTAAACGTGGACTTAGGGTGACCCTGGGTGTGGGTGTTTTCAGGCTCTGAAGGCAGAGATTTAGGAAATTGGGTCAGAGCTGAGCCCCAGACGAGGATGAAGACCATCCTTGGGGGGGTGGGATGTTGAATGAGACAGGGGTGGAAACCCAGTGAATGTCCTGGGGTCAGTCCAGCAGGAAGGCAGCAGAGGACACCGGTGCCCTCAAAGGCCCCGTGGGGCCTGCCTCTCAAAGTGCTGGGATTTTACGGGCATGAGCCACTGCTCCCAGCCAATACTGGTAAAAATTCTAAGCTACTCTCTCTCGTACCCAGTCCCGTATTGTTTTGTTTTTAAACCAGGTTTATGGCTGTATTTTCTCCAAGGGAACAAAACTGTTACCTGTTTGCAGTACAAATAACACCGTGTTTAAAAACCAAAAATGCCAATTTGTGCAGAAGTTTCCAAATACCCAGCTGGTTTGAGCCTTGCATTGCAGTGTCACTACCTGCTGTTAAATTTCTACACGATGTACAGATAGCAAGGCAGGGATGACTCATACTTCTTCAGGTTTTGATTCTACTAACTGAGGCTATATTTTCATTTATTTTGGCACTACTCTGGGCGTGGTGAGCAATACCCAGGGTATTTACTTTGAAGCTTGTCAAAAAAACAGGAAGATTTTCACATTTTTAGAATTTTCAGGGTAATAGTTATAATTTCAAAGAATTTTAAATTGTGTAGTCATTATTTTGCTTTTTTCTAGATGTGCCCCTAAACAGGGTTGCTAACTATAATTCTACATCACAGGATTCAGAACAGTACCCTTTTGGAGCAGATGTCTGTAATTGAGGAATTCGGCCTAGTCAGTTCACTGTAAGCGTGTTTAAAAGATTTTCTTTATCCTAGCTGGCACCTGTGGCTATAGTTTGTTTTCACTGCTGAGGAATATTCCATGATGGAAACAGTAATTCATCTGTTTTTCATATCAGTGGACATTTGGATTATTTGGGGAGTGTGTGTATGTCTATTCAGCCTTCATTTTTGCAGGATTTTTTGTAGAAGATAACGTAATAGTGTAACAGCCTCTGCTACGGAGCCAACACAAACCCTGATTACAGCCACACAGACTCACACAGACTCTCATGCCTTGTTACCAATACACAGAACCATTTTCTTAAGTTGAAATACAGTAGCAGGACCTGAAGTCATGTGAACGTGTCCTCCGATCTTACACCTGGAATTCACTTTTTATTACTATGCCTGCTAATTAGGAAAGCATATCAATTATACAGAAATCTGAGAATGTATAATTATACATTTATGATGTAAAAAAAAACTTATTTAATACACCAGAACACATGGCTATGTTTTTCCCTCATGCCCCACCACGGTTTTCTTTGCTTGAAATGTGAAATGACACTTGAATATGGTTTTCCAGTGACTGTTAGACTGGCATAGTTCTTCAGAGACAGCGGATGTAAAGCACATGGAGAATTTCTGTGTGTGGAATGTGATTTCGCTGCCACCGCCTTCCCCTCTGGCCGCCTGCACCGTGGGAAGTCTGAGGAGGTCCCTGTTTCATCCTCTGGAAGTTGTGAAAAGGAAGGAGAGGGGGGCGTGCAGGGTGTGGTACCTTTGTGTTGGTCCTTCGAGCTTTTATTTGGAGTCTCGACTTCCTTGGTGGTTCCTGCCTTTATGTCCCTAGCTCGTGGCTTCGTCCTTGTGTCTAACTCACAGGCAGACAGAGGGAAAGGGAAGTTTTGTATTCAGCCAACAGCTTGATCTTATTCTCAAGGCACAAATCGACTGGGTATTTGGAGACTTCTGTGCAAATTGGCATTTTTAGTTTTTAAACACGATGTCTTATTTGTACTTCAAATGGGTAACTGGTTCTCTTGGAAAAAATATAGCCATAAAGCTGATTTGAAAGAAAAAAAAATGGGAGTGGGTGTGAGAGAGTGGCTTAGAAATTACACCAGTAATGGCAGGGCATGGTGCCTTACACTTGTAATTCCAGCACTTTGAGAGGATAAGGCAGGTGGATCACCTGAGGTCAGGAGTTGGAGACCAGCCTGGCCAACATGGTGAAACCCCGAGTGTATTGGGAGGCTGAGGCAGGAGAATCACTTGTACCCGGAAGGCAGAGGTTGCAGTGAGCTGAGATTATGCCACTGCACTCTACCCTGGGCCACAGCAGAAACTCCATCTCAAAAAAAAAAAAAAAACCCAGTAATGGAAACCTGACTGTGTCATCTGTGATGGAGATGGCGGATTATTTCACTTTTAGTGACAGGATGAATTGGATATGTTTGCAGTATTGATCTTGACAAGGGAAATAGTCAGAACCAAATGTGCCCCCCAGCTTGGGCCTCGCGGTTGGCAGAAGACCCTGGCAGGCAACAGACTGGACACTTGGAGACCGAGCGGAGAATTCTCACGCCGTGACGCTATTGCAGTCACTGCTTCTGGACTCCTGCTGGAGTGAGCGGCCCCTTCGCCTTGCAGGCTTTGGTGCAATGGAGACCTTAGGACCTGCCCCTCCTGGCACACCTGTGGGTGTAGCCAGTAGTGCCGGTCTGAGGCACAGGTGCTGAGCCCGGAACGGGGGACGGGAGAGGCTGCACACACCGGTGGCAGCCGTCTGTTCCAGCAGTCGGGGGTTTCCACAAGGGGGTGGGGCGTAAGTTTTCCTCCTTGAATTTGGGTGGGGAGGGTGTCCTGGGGTGCTGTGTCTGCATTTGTCTTGCTCTGAGGTCAAGGTGTGGCCCCGAGTCCCTGTCCCAAGATGAGAGTTTGCCCATTTTCAGGTCAGATTTCCCTTGGATCCGGGCCTCTAGGAGAGGGGGGAAATCGAAGGGGGTGTGAGCGTGGTGGATGTGCGTCGGCCTCTTCCTCACCCCCAGCTCCTGGGCTGTGTGTGAAGAGCTGCCCAGCAGAATCGCCCTCCTGCCTGGTGTTTCATTCACCAGAAATCGTTCTCACTGTGGACTCTTGACTCAAATATAATCCAGGAATGGAACGAGCTGTGGCTGGATGCCACACACAGCATCAGGAGCCTAGTTGGGGATTATATGATCTTACCCCACACCTTAAAAGTGAAGACTGTAGTTATCAGGCCTCTGAGCCCAAGCCAAGCCATCACATCCCCTGTGACTTGCACGTATAAGCCCAGATGGCCTGAAGTAACTGAAGAATCACAAAAGTGCAAATGCCCTGTCTCGACTTAACTGATGACATTCGTCCACAAAAGAAGGGAAAATGGCTGGTCCTTGCCTTAAGTGATACTATTTTGTGAAATCTGTTTCCCTGGCTCATCCTGGCTCAAAAAGCTCCCTCACTGAGCACCTTGTGAACCCCACTGCTGCCCGCCAGAGAACAACCCCCCTTTGACTGTAATTTTCCTTTACCTACCCAAATCCTATAAAACAGCCCCACACTTACCTCCCTTCACTCTTTTTGGACTCAGCCCACCTGCACCCAGGTGAAATAAACAGCCATGTTGCACTCACAAAGCCTGTTTGGTGTTCTCTTCACACGGACACAGATGAGAATAGTTAAGGAGATACTGAAGTCTTTGCTAGCTTCAAGAGCTTTTTCAGTTTGTGTCAGGCCATTTTAGGCAGAAGGATAAAGCTTGCTTAGAGAATCTTACAGAAATGTTTGGTGCAGCGCCATTAAGTCGTGGAATAAATATGCAACTTTCCGTGGCAGCCCTCTGGACAGAGATGCACTTTGAGTGCACCCTGGCCTGCTCGCTACAAGAATGGGCCGCGTCACCCCGCTTTCCGTGGGTCTGCATCTGTGCGTGGTCCATCACCCAGCACTGTGGCCATGGAAGGGAAGATGATCTGGAGTGCTGGCCACAGTTATCGGTGTGTGTTGGTGGGTGCAGCTTTCTACAGGTGAGAACATTTCTCTTGAATAAACATCAGCATGATGACTGTAAAATATTTGAGTCTCATTCAATAGTGTTTCTGGGTTCCTTCTGTTTTTAATCTTTCTAGCACCAGGCAAGTGAATGCATGGAAAGTAAAAACCCATTGAACTTGTAGAGAGGTGGTGTTGTGTAGGAGCAGACTGTAGCCTCTGCCTCTGTTTCAAGATTGTAGTAAACTCTTAGCTGGCATGGTCAGGGTTCAAATTATCTTGTTTAATCAAAATGTGAATGAGTCAAAGCTGGCGCCTGCATTGTTGATGAAATACCAGATTTTTAAAGGAACATGTCGGTATGCCATAAGATACCAGCAAAGTTCCTCGCTGAGGTTCGACGAGGGTTCGGAGGAGCTGGGCCCTATACTCGTCACCAGGGTTGTCCCTGGGAGCAGATGCTCAGTGTGGGCATT
>NW_022293296.1:0-1005 GCF_002776525.5 Piliocolobus tephrosceles | reverse complement strand
ACACACACACACACACACACACACACACATACCCCAACCCAAAGAGAGAGGGCAAGCAACTGACAGAGAGTGAGAGACAGAGAGAGAATCAAACATGGGACACACACAAACACATAGACACACAGAAATTCGTACGGACGTGGCACACAAACCAACATCCCCAGGCAGCCGCTGAGGATACGGCGTTCGGCTCTCCAGCGAGAACGACCCTCGGTTGAGAGATCAGCCCACGGGTCAGCAGTCCGATCCGCACTTAAGGTCACGGGGGGCACGACTTGTGGGGAGACTCACCCGAACAGCGTCCGGGCGGGCCTGAGGCTGGGATGCGGCGCCGCTTCGCCCGCCCCCACCCCGCCTATGCTTTCGACATCCCGGTCCGCCCTCTGCCAGGACTGCTGGCGTCGGGAGACAGTCCTGCCGACCCCGTGGAGAGGTCAGGCTGGAGCCTCGGAGCCCTGCCACCCAAGCACTGCCACGGAGGGCTCCTGTTTGCCAGGCCTCAGGGCGTGGTTCCAATGACAACCGTGGGAACCACTGTGACGCGAGCACCCGCTGGCCTCGAGCACCCGCTGGCCGCTCGCGCATGCGCACTGGCTGCACAGCCCCGCGCTCCCCTGCCACCAGTCAGGCTGCGTCCCCTTTAAAGGATGGCGGCCGCTGGGCGCCAGGGACTCTCCCGCCGCAGCCTTGGCAGCGGCTGCATCCGCGGTCCTGTTGGGGGCCGCGTGGGAGAGGCGGCCGCGGGCAGGGTCCCACGATGCAACCCCCAGGAGTCCCGACTTCAGAACATCCTGCAGCCGATTTCCACCAGGGGAGGGGGAGCTTCAGGGCGCCTGCTGGGGTCATCTCGTGACCCCCCATCGGATCCGATTCTGTTCGCCTAAGGGGGAGACTGGATTGGCTGAGCACATCACATCGACTGAGGCAGGCAGGGCCTGGCTGCAGCCCAGAATGATCTCATGGGCCTCAAGGCGTGGAGTCAGCTGAAAGTTCACTGACCCCTGA
>NW_022293295.1:0-1126 GCF_002776525.5 Piliocolobus tephrosceles | reverse complement strand
ATATATATATATATATATATATATATATATATGTGTAAATATATATAATATTCATATTCTTATTACCTTTTTTCATGGGAAATATATTGACATTCAATGGTTTACACTAATTTGTTATTTAACAAGAATAATATATTTTTTAATAAAAAGTTAACATATAATTCTTTATTAAACACAACTGCATCATATTTTTGTTTTCTTTTTTTAAACCCTTCACTCCTTTAAAAAAGAAAAAAAAAAAACAGTAAAACAAATTATAGAAAAAAACAATAAAACAATATAAAAGTAAAACAAATAAATGAAAAGTAAAATAAAAAAAAAAAATAAACCGATACAAACACTAGTTTTACAAAACTTTTACAATGCATTATCCATTAATAATGACAGAAATAATTTAGAGATGGCTAAATAATTAAACAGTAAAAAAAACGATTTGTTTTCATTTTTCTTATATTTTATTTTTATTGATATTTTAGCACTATGTAATTTTAAGTTTATTTTACACCATTTTTTTTTAATATTTTTAGAAACGAAAAAGTGACAGTCTACATATTACTATTTTATTTTTTCAAGATTTAATGTTCATAATATGAAAATATGGGTTATTCGAGACATGCATATTAAAAATATCAAAAATATCTTTTTTTTTTTGTTGTTTTTTTTTTTACTCATAATACTTACTAAAAATTGAAATGTTGATGATTAGAGGTTTTTTTTACAATAGTAAATTTTAATTACATATAATATTTCATTTTTTTAGAGATGTGAAAACAGGTTTGTTTGCTTAATATTTTTTTTTTATTTGCCTTTTTCTGAAAGTGTTAACTTAAACCAATACAAAAAAAAAAAATAAATAAATAAATAAATAAAACAAAGTGCCAATTCGAGAGTATTTTAATTATGTGTTAAAATAAGTAAAAAGTGCCTTTTCCGAACAAGTAACTTTACATATATATATACAAACCAAATAGAATAAACTTCGTTTATTCAAATATAAATTTACATGTATTTAATTATTTAATAATGCATGTTACACTTAAAATTTCCACAAAAAAATTAAATAAAATGAAATAAAAAGTAAAAAAAAAAAAAAAAAAAAAGAAGCAATAGTGCTTGTTTTATTTTT
>NW_022293288.1:0-4201 GCF_002776525.5 Piliocolobus tephrosceles | reverse complement strand
TAAGGGGCTGCCACAGGATCTGGATTCCTGCAGTAGTTCCTGATCAAGCCACTGGAAATTCCAAAACGATACAGGTCACAAGAGGTGGGACGCTATGCAGAGGCACCCCACACCCTCTCCTTTGTGCTGCAACAAGGTCATTACTGGTGCCTTCCTAATATACCCATTTAAAGTGCCATATGATCGCCGCAAGCACACATGGCTCTCAATCACTAATCCTCTCTGCACATTTCTCATACTTAATAGATTATCACGATTTTCTTAAATATAAAGTAGTAGACGCTTCTTAGAGACGCTGAGATAATGCATACACGTGGCCAAAACATGATCAGACTTTTCTCCTTCTGCCTTCTGCCCAATCCGTCTCTCTGGAATAACTGCTATGGATTTTGACGTCTGTATTGTGCCACTGTTTATTCACATACTAAAGTATCTGTATCTGTCTAGTTGTACCTATCTCTCTCGGTAGGACTTCCTATTCTAAAATGGGAGTTGCAACTAACATGTAGTTCTTCAGAGAAAACATGGCATCCAGAAGGATACCCTTTCCAGGTCAACCTTCACAGACTATGTACTCAAAATGTAGTGAAAAGGTTCTACGTTTCACGTGGAGACGCATTGTGCAAATGCTATTACTGTCCATCATTCCCATATCACGTGGGTCAAGTAGGCTTATTTCTGCACGACTTCTCAAAGCTGCCCTGGAAAATTGGCTCCCAGGCAGGATGCAGTATCTCTAGAATGGGTCCCTGGGCAGGACCTTCTCTCTTGCTCTCAAACTATCCTCTGCTGGCCGCAGCCACTCCGGGACTGAGGGAAAGGGGATGAGTTGAAAGAACAGTGGGACCCGTGGCATAAAGGAACACGGCAGGGTAGACTAAGAGATATGAAGAGGTCGGACAGCTACGGAGGAGCAGAAAGCAATGAAGAAGGGGGCAAAGCAGGGGAGGAGTTGGGGCTGCGGGGATCTTGAAGCATTGGCTCTTCCTTATGCCTCCCAGGAACGTGGCTCCAACCTCTCAGTATCCTCGCATTCATGACCTGTGGCTGCCTCAGAAAATGGGAAATGTATTATGGGCCATGGGGATCCAACGCTCGCTCTCTAGAGAATCTACAATTGTGACCTAGTCTCAACCTCAGACCCTCCATTCCAGGAAGCCGGTTCAATCAGCAACTCGATGTGTAAGAGCCCGAGTTCTTCAATGACTTCTTTTTCTTCCTTGGCTTCCCTCTTTGGAATGCATGGAATATTCGTATTATACCATAAACCTCAGAGTTCAAAACTTTGTGATTGCTCTAGGATTTGCAGTATCCCTTTGAACCCACACAGTAACCTTTTATTAATATTACAGATCATCGTGCATGAGGTAAGATACAGTGGTACACTTCCATTTCTTACCTGCATGATTTACGCTACATGTTCAAATTGTTACCTCTACATATGCTAAACTTAAACATATTGCTATCATTCTGCATCAAGGAGTCAACTCTCATTTTAAAAGACATAGAAATTTGATCAAGGAAATATTTTGCATTTACATCTATCTACATTTGCGAATTGCTGGATTCTACATTACGTGGGCTGCAGAAAGTTCCCTTCTTCTTCTACTCTTCTTCTATCTAATTCCTTCGGGTCACATCTCTTGTTACATAAGCCTGCTGATTCCAAAGTCTGGCAGTTTCCGCTTTCTTTGTTTGGGGCAGTGCACAATATGCATTTCTCCAACATAGACCATCATCAAGGCCTTTTATTGCTGGATTCAGCGTTCTTGGATGATCTCTTCTGGTTCCAGATTATCATTTTAATGGTACCCGGCTTCCAGTGTTTCTGAGGTGAACGCATTAGCAATTTGGATCACTGTACTTCTAGGAAGACACAGCTCTTTTTCCTCCAGTTTCTCCTGAGATGTTTCTTCATATTAGGCCTTTGCCCTGTTACCTTCGAACTGTGATGTACAAAAGTACAGCACACACGTTTTTTGTTTGTTTGTTAGTTTGTTTGTTTGTTTCCGAAATTTCCTATTTGATCCCTAGAGTTTCATGAAACTGTGATTTTGTCAACGTTCTCCATAACTGAAAAGTTATCAACCATCCTTGATTCCGGTACTTGCTTCTTCTACTCCATACTCCCTTGCTCTTTTCTGTGACTTGCTTCCCACATGCAGGAAATCTTTTCATATTTTCCTACATGTCTGTGAGGCTCGGTTGATTTCGTATTTCACTATTTCTTCAGGGGTGTCCTTGAGTGCGAGAGACCTTGTGAGTTTTTGCGTGTGTGCGTGTACAGGTGTGTTTTGAATTTGGGTGTGTGTGTGTAACTAGTTCTGCAGGTTCTGTAGAATTGCTTTCTGGTTAATTTTTTCTTCTGAAATATCTAACCTGATCAGGTGGCCATACGGTAATTTTTTCATTTAAGACATACTGTTTTTTATACTAGTTCTTTAATTTGATTTGGCTATTCTATACTGTTAATTTCTCTTGATATGATACCTGGTTTGTTACAAATTCATTTTTTTAAACATTTGAAATAGGTTGTCCTACTGATATGTCTAATTTTCATGCAGTTCTAATCATTTCTGTCATTTCTGAGCTTTTTTTTCTGGTTGCCTGATTTATTTCCTGGTTATGCGTCACACGATATGCTTTTCTACATGTAGTCAAAGTTTAATTTAGGACTCACTCTGGGGATACCTCATAGCTGAGCCAATTGACTTTCTTGTTTACTTCTAAAAAGAGTTGAGATTTCCTCTCACTGACAGTTCATTGACTTGGAAACCGATTTCATGCTTGGACACTCGCTTTTGAGCTATGCAAGGGGTTGTCTGCAGCTGCCTGTATTCTAGGAACACATTAATAACACTTTTAAATTATGGCTGTTCTGGGGTCTCCACGGAATCGGCAACGTGTTCTGGGAGGACTCTCTCGTCTAGCTGGTAAGAACTCCAGTCTCCCACAGTGCTATGTGATCTCTGTCTTCTTGATTGAGCTTGCTGTTCTCTTGTAGTTGCTGTTTCTCAGTAAGTGTTCTTTGCCAGACTTCCTTGTGGAACCATTTTCTGTGCGCATGCAGCGTCATGTCAGGCCAACAGCTGGAGGAGACTTCTATGCGTATTTGTAGAGCTCCTTTCCTCCACAAACCAGGTCGTATTTGTAGCAGACCTAGAAAGTTTTAGCTACCAGAGTCATCCCAAACTCCAATCCCTCCCCTACCTTCAGAAAGATGGCTACAGTCTGCTTGGGCTCCACCTCCTTGCTAGTCAGTGCAGGAAGGGTATCCAGGAAAAAAGCCAAGGCATCTATGGGGTTGAGCTCATCATTGCCCCTCTCTCAATTCTCTAGGTCCTCTACCATCTCTTGTCCCACATGGAGAAACCATTTCTCCATGTCTTTGGTAGTCGCTTGTGGCCAGAAAATTGGCCATGGGGTGCTCAGACCCAGGCTTCTGTCCATCCCCCATCCCGTTTACTTTTCGGCATCCGTCTCTTTGCTCACTCTCATCTGCCTTCCGGCCTTGGCTCTTCTCTTGCTGCGTACCCGTATCCCTTCAGGTCCCTCGTACTTAAGGCCGAGTGTTTCCCTCCCCATTGGAGTTTACCTAGACGTAGAAAGAGATACATTTCCTGTCCATAAATAAGCACTTATTCTTTCCTCATGAGCCCAGATGGAAAAGGCAAACACAACCTTCCCTTCAGGAATTGGAAGTCAGAATAGCAGAACTCCAATTGGAAAGTCTTCACTGACCCTTCGTGGGTGTTTTGGAAGGGTAATCTAAGTGTTTGGTTGTTTGCCATTCTGACTTTCTTCATAATGTGATGTCCTCGCCTCCAGATTTCCCTTCTGCTCCTTGAAACTAGGAGGAAGGAGAGGCAGCTTAACAGTTCTCTTCTCTCAGACCCTTAGCTCCAAGGCAATCATCCTGAGACATTTTGCTACGCCCTCTACGTCTGACACAAGTTGAGTTTGGAAAGCTCAGCTTGAAGCACGCCTCTTCTAACAGAAACTTCAGTTGACCCTTTCTCTCTTACGGTAAAGAACAAAGACATACCCATTTGGGTAGTTTTCTGGGGTCCGACTGTGAGAGTGTGGTTTCATAGATGACCAAGCTTGGCAGGTTCTTCCTGTCACAGTGGTGAAGTATGTGCCTCGGTAACTCTGTCCATTACCGTGGTAGCACTCCTGCACCCCAGGCCTTTGCTCAGTC
>NW_022293284.1:0-1788 GCF_002776525.5 Piliocolobus tephrosceles | reverse complement strand
ATATATATATATATATATATTACGGGGATGAAAGTTATTTCATTGAAACAAAAAACAGTAGTATTATGTTACTAAATAAAACCTATTCAAATTATTTATGTACAAATAATGTGCAATGAGCTATATTCTTTTAGTGTAGTATAAAATATTTAATAAAAAATGCCTTTTTATTAAATGAGACATTGATACTGTGTGCAATAAGAAAAAAAAATAAAAAAAAATGTAAACAGACAGACTTGCTAAAATGCACTAAAAATAAAAAGTAAACTATGTTGTTTTTTTGTCATTAATGTCTATTGCAAATATTTATATTTATAATGAAAAGAGTTTTAAGAATTTATCTTTTTTCTTTATTTATTTTTTATTTATTTTTTATTTTTTTTTTATTTTTTTTTTATTTATTTATAATAATTGTGTATTATATCTCTTTTTTGTTTTTAATGTTTAAAAAAAAAAATTTAGTGCTTTCTGTTTAATTTTTTTTTCAGTGTTTAAAACAATATATTGAATATAAAAGGTATGTATGTTGTGAACTTTCAATTGGAAAAGGGGTTATGTTTTAATAATAAAATAAAAAATATTTTTATTTTTAGTAATAAATTCACAGCAGTTGCTTGTTTACTTCTTTGTAATTATATATATAATTAAAAAAAAAAAAAAAAATGTTAAATTTCTTTATGTTGGGTGTGAATAAAACAAAAAAACAAATAAATGAATACGATTGTTAAAACATTTAAAATTTTAACTTCAATTTTATTTTGTCAAAACACCTTTAAATTTTTGTTTTTGCAACAGAGTAATCCTTTAAATAGTAAAGGAATGAAACGCTATTTTTTTTTTTTTTTTTTTTTTTTTTTTTATTTTTTTTTTTGTGCTTTTTATATTACTTTCAATTTTTTATGAACTTTTTTACGTCGCATGTATACACATGTATTAAGCATATTTTAAGTATATTTTTATATAACTGATAATGATAAAGTGTTGTGAATGCTGAAGTAGAATAAAAAAAATTAATTAAAATTCGACCCGCAATTTTAAACATTTATGCTCTTATATATAGGCAAAATAAAAGTAAAAAAAAAAAAAAAGTGTCTTAATTTTGATGGTACAATTTAAAAAACAATAAATGAAAAATAAAAATAAAAACGAAAATATACACAAAAATAACATCAACACTAAGTGTACAATTTAATGTGGATAAGCAAAATTAAATTTGACTGTGTTTATAATATATATATGTGATTTAAAAATACTTGAACGCCGCAAACTTATACCCATTTAACTTTTATATTTTTTACATGTTATACTTACATATAAATCAATATGTACATAAAAAAAAAAATAAATAAAATAAATTCTTTAATATACTCTATTTTTATTATTTTTAAAAATTGTAATATTCAAAATTTTTTATTTATATATTTTTATAAAAATCATTATCAAATAAGATATTTATATTAAAATAAATTAAACAATATTTGTATTTTACACAATATTCCGAAATTTTGTTTCTAACTTTTATTTTTTTTCTTAAGTTTTTTCACACATTTCATTAAAGAAAATATTAAAATATATTATTTATATATTTGCATGTGCGTATAACACAAAGCTACATATTTATGAGAATTCAATGTATACATATGTTTAATTAATAAGCAATGAACTTTTATACAATTTATTTGGTATAATTTCAAATAGTGTTTTATTATTATACTTCATATTTCATTTCATTTGATTTCATTTTTTTTTTTTTTTTATTAAATAAAATTGCATGAACTTATAAAATAT
>NW_022293278.1:0-1056 GCF_002776525.5 Piliocolobus tephrosceles | reverse complement strand
CCAGGATGGTCTCGATCTCCTGACCTCATGATCCACCCATCTCGGGCTCCCAAAGTGCTGGGATTACAGGCTTGAGCCACCGCGCCCGGCCTTTTTTTACCTTTTAAAAGTGCTTTTTTGGCCAAGCACGGTGGCTCACGCCTGTAATCCCACTTTGGGAGGCCGAGGCGGGTGGATACCTGAGATCAGGAATTTGAGACCAGCCTGGCCAACATGGTGAAACCCCGTCTCTACTAAAAATACAAAAATTAGCCGGGCATGGTGGCACGTGGCAGTAGTCCCAGCTACTCGGGAGGCTGAGGCAGGAGAATCACTTGAACCTGGGAGGTGGAGGTGGCAGTGAGCCGAGATTGCCTCACTACACTCCAGCTTGGGCAAGAGAATTTCGAAAAAAAAAAAGTACTTTTTTATATCGAGGCAATTCGAGTTAATAATATATGTTGCAAATAATTGTGTAAAGATAACTAGAAGCCGGGCGCAGTGGCTCACGCCTGTAATCTCAGCACTTTGGGAGGCCAACGCTTGCTTGTGTGCAGGAGTTTGAGACCATCCTGGGCAATATTAAGGACACCCTGTCTCTAGAAAAACAAATCAAAACTAAGCTGGTTTGGCCACTCTAGGCACGCTGCCTATGGGGTAGCCCTGCTCTGCAAAGAGCGGTATAACATAAAATTAGCCGGTCGTGGTGACACATGCCTGTGGTCTCAGCTATACAGGAGGCTGAGGTGGGAGGACTGCTTGAACCTGGGAGTTTGAGGCTGTAGGAAGCTGTGATCGCGCCACCTTGCTCAGCCTGGGTGAAAGAGTGAGATCCTGTATCAAAAAAAATAAAATAAAAATATAACTAGAGCACGCAGCATCATCACTATGTTACAGAAGGGAAAATGAGGAACAGAACGTTAACACCAAAGTCAGAAAGTTTTAAAGGCTTGGTCTCCATGCTTCTACTTTGCCACTGCAAGACCACAGTGAATTAAGTCTCATCCCTGCCTGGGTTACATAAAGGTACAGTCAGAGCCTGAGATACAGTTTAGCTGGACTCCAGTCTACATGTAA
>NW_022293277.1:0-3334 GCF_002776525.5 Piliocolobus tephrosceles | reverse complement strand
TCCCAGCTACTCGGGAGGCTGAGGCAGGAGGATCGCTTGAGCCCGGGAGGCGGAGGTTGCGGTGAGGCCAGATCGCGCCATTGGACTCCAGCCTGGGGAACGAGAGCGGAACCTCCGTCAGAAAAAAAAAAAAAAAAAAAAAAAAAAAATCGTGAGAGTTGTACTCATCCTGTCTTCAAAACCCCATGAGATGTGTATTTGACACTTACAGCACAGCTCCATTAGAACTGACCACATTGCCGGGGCTCCCTAGATACCTGTGGCTAGCGGCTGCCATAGTACACTGTGCTGGGCAGTAGAATAGGGATGACAAGACAGGGCGGCGGAGATTGGGATGGCGTGAAATGAGGGAAACACTCGCCGGTGGGAGAAAGCAAAATAGTAAGGGGACACCGAAAGATTCAGTAGTCCACGTGAATATCTTGATTATCTCATAATCGAGATAATGTAAGGTCCAGCTCTACCGGGTCTGTGGGTTTTCTCTTCGTGTGCGGAGACGAGAGATCGTAGAAATAAAGAGGCAAGACAAAGAGATAGGAAGAAAGACAGCTGGGCCCGGGGGACCACTGCCACCAAAGCGCGGAGACCGTAGTGGCCCCCAATGCCTGGACGGCGCTGCTACTTATTGTATTCGAGGCAAGGGGGCAGGGTAAGGAGTGTGAGTCATCTCAGATGATTGGTAGGTCACGCGAGTCACGTGTCCACGGGACAGGGGCGCCTTTCCCTTTGTGGTAGCCGAGGTGGAGAGGGAGGATAGGAAACGTCAGCATTTCTTCTATGCACTTATCAGAAAGATCAAAGACTTTAGTCCTTTTACTAATTCTGCTAGGGCTCTCTTCTAAGAACTCAAAAGGAGGAGCCAGGTGTACAGGCGGAACATGAAAGCGAACAAGGAGCGTGACCACTGAAGCACAGCATCACAGGGAGACGTTTAAGCCTCCGGACGCCTGCGGGCACGCCTGGCCAATGTCAGGCCTCCCACAAGAGGTGCTGGAGCAGAGCGTTCTCTAACTCCCCTGGAGAAACGGAGATTCCCTTTCCCGGTCTGCTAAGTAACGGGTGCCTTCCCAGGCACTGGCGCTACCGCTACACCAAGGAGCCCTCAAGGGGCTTTTATCTGGGCATGACCGAGGGCTCACACCCTTGTCTTCTGGTCACCTCTCACTGTGTCCCTTCCGCTCCTAACTCTGTATGGCCTGGTTTTTCCTAGGTTATAATAAGAGAACGGAGATGATTATAATCACAGAACAGAGAGTCATACTACAAGCTAGTGACTAATACTGTTCACATATAATCATATCTGTATCCTATTTCTAGTATCACTGTTGTTATTCTAATGATTTTCTTTATTATACTGGAACAGCTTGTGGCTTCAGCCTCTTGCCTCGGCACCTGGCTGTCTTACCGCCCCCATCGCCCCCCCTCTTTTATTGACTAGGATCGTCACTGCCATCATTTGTTTGTCGTTGACTTCAGACTTGTCCTCGGACTCCTCGGAGACACCTGCAGACTAAAGGAAGCCAACATAAACATACCGATGTTAATAATGCCAGAGACAACAGTGATCTTCTGAGGGGTTTGACCCGTTTAAAGGGATTTAGATCAGATAACCCTTTGGTTATTCCTTCAAAGGTGTCTGATCCGGGAATGGTAGTTAAGTGAGACTGCGAGTCCTCAAAACTTTGTTCTTTAAGTTTTGAGATACCTAACGTGAAGTTATCATCCCAGGCTTTTAAATTTAAGTCTCACGACTTTTTTTCCAGCTATGCTGATCTTTATTATAAGCATAAGGCCTTACGTAAGAATCAGAAGTATTCCAGTCACGTTGTAATTGCATACGGTGTTCCAGATTCATAACTCTATCTCCCAGCCATATCATACTCTGGCGGAGATCATTAATTTGATTAGCCAATGTTTGATCAGCCTGAGCCTGAGAATTCCAGAGTCTGGTGGAGTTTTTTCTGCCATGCTTCCACATATTGAGCGGTCTGGACAGAATTGTGGATAGCAAGTCCAGCGGCCGCTGCTCTGTGGCAGTAACCGCAGTTAATCCTGCAATGACTGCAGTAAGAGTGAAGATGAACCTCTTAGTTGTCTGAAGGGTACGTTTAACGTGTAAGAACTTCATTGACTATGTGAGTAGAGGGAGAAGACTCCCATGGACGGTGTAAGGAAACTGGTGTCCATGCCCCCCTCCCTAGCCCTCACCAGGAGAATACTTGTTCTGGGATCAAGAGCGGCATCAATACATGTGAAGAGTTTGCAGTCATCACGTTCTATAGTTTGTCTATTGGCAGTGACATTTACAATTCCAACTAACAGCATATAAGGGGGGTTATCCCTTATAGGCTCCTGATAGGTATTACCTGTTCTGGCATTAGAGTGACTGTAAATATGGGTATTTTGGTATTGGTGGGAGAGATTGGCAGGTAGCGTCCCATAGTCTGATTCCCGTCGTGGCCGCAGCTAATTTCCGTAATTCAGGATGTTCTGGGGTAACAATAGGATGAATCGTTTTTTGGTCTAGGACGAACGATTCCTGAGTCCATGCATTTGAATGGGTAAGGAGACACCCTTTCCCTCAACCTGCAGGACTGCCATCCGTCTTGTACGTGATGTATCAAATCATTGAACTCAGAGCATTGGGTATTTTGGCCGGAGTAGTTTCGCCAGTAATACCCTCTTGGAGCCCAGTCAATAGCAGCTCCCGTAACTAGGCTTTGTAACACTACGTACGGCTTTTGGAGCATTACGGTCATTCCATATGATTGAGTTCACTAAACAAGTTCCCTTGGTAGGTTCTCTTGAACAGTCTGGCAGTCCTTTTGTTGTACTCCTTTTGGTGGTGACGGGAACTCTCCATTCCTCATGAGGATTAAATTCAACAGTCATGATCTGTAAAGAATTACTACTGAACAGATTATGTACTTCATGGGAATCATTACTAGAGGATGGTACGGTCCACATCCAATTTTGATTAGAGAAAGCCAAGCAGCCAGGTGACATTGCCATGCACAATGGCGGGAATTTATATCCAATTGACAAATTAAACTGCATACCTTTTTCCTCTGGTTGAGCGGGAAACCTGTCATCGTTAGGGACTGGTGTTTAAGTGCACCATTATTAGTATACAGGCAGCATTTGCGAAGCTGTTGAATGACCTCATCATTTTAGTTTGATTTGTAGTTGCAGGCCATTGTCCCATTCCCAGTAACCGGTCAGCTGCAACATTAACAGGAGGATTAGAGCCTTGATTAAGCCGAACTCGATCCTGGACAGCATCGACCCACCAAGTCCTGAATTGTAAATACTGGGATTTAGATAATGCTGATTT
>NW_022293274.1:0-1271 GCF_002776525.5 Piliocolobus tephrosceles | reverse complement strand
TCCTCTTCTTCATCATCATAATCATCTTTATAACTTTTTTTTTTGTAATTCATATTTTTATCTTTCTCTCTTTTTACTTTTCTTTTTGAATGTTCACTATCACTAAATGATAATGATTTTAATAAACTATCATTTGAATGTCTATTTAATATGTTCCCTTCTACTTCTTTTTTTTTTATATATTTTTCCTTTTGTTTTATTTCTTCTTCTTCTTTCCTTGTGCTATTATTATTTAAGCTTCTTTTGGTATGAGTCATTCTTGTTACAGTATCAAAAACTGTTACTATATATATATATATATATATTTATATTTTTCACTATATGGCTGTTTTAACTAGTTAATAATATTATTGTTATTATTATAAGTATTATTTTTATTACAGTTTTTTTGAACCAAATACTGAAAAAACATTTATAATAATACTTTTATCAGGAATAATATTATAGTATTTTTTTTTTTTTTTTTTTTTTTTTTTTTTTTTTTCACAAGTTTTTATAAAATTATCTTGAGAAAAAGAACTGTTACTCGAACATATACTTTTTTCTTACACTAAAAAAACATGCTTCAAATTTTATGCTAAAAAAAAAAAAAAAAGTTATTTTGTCATTATATATGCATATGCATATACATATGTGTGTTTAAGCATTTGTACGTTATTATGTTGAAAATAAAAAGATAAAATTTATGAAACATCGTTAAGTAAATAAAATGAATTATTCACAGGTAATGAGCATAAGTATAAGATAGTACATAAGAAGTATGATTATTTGAACACATTTTCGAGCTGATATATGTGAAGCTGCTATGTGTCGAGCTAAAAAATGGCAAGATGCGAAAACAATAAAAAAAAAATTATAATAGTTAATTTACAAATTGCGGTTAAAAATGAATTATATTATATTTTTATATATGACATAAATAGTAATGTTAAGCAAAAAATAAAAAAAAAAATAAACAATAAATACAAAATAAATAAATAAAATAACTGAAATTGTTTGGCATAGATAAGAAGTAACTTGGGACTTCATTAAAAATTCATTAAAAGCACCAAAAAAGAACAGTAAACAAAAAAAATAATAATAATAAACTATTTAAATAGTTATGTACAAACATTACAACTGACTTTATTTTCAACGTTGAAAGCACAAAGCTTTTAATATGTGAGTATAAATACATATCAGTGGATACATAATACGTATGATAAATATACATACATTATATTGTTTTTTTTTTTTTTTTTTTTTTTTTTTATCACAACTAAAAAAAAACG
>NW_022293269.1:0-1077 GCF_002776525.5 Piliocolobus tephrosceles | reverse complement strand
CTTGGTACCTCTGAGGGCTGCTTGTGCGTGGGTGGGGGCTGCTTTTGAACACATGGCGGCCCCATCAGCTGTGCCTTCTCCACTTCTTCTGACCTTATTAAATGATGGCTATTGCAGGGAGGATGCAGCGCCAAGCTGTCCCAGGAGAAATTCAAGCCTCATGTCCCTCTGAGACACTGGGATGGGGCCACGTGCAGTCTCAGTGCCCGGATCCTGTGTGCGTCATCTGAGGCTATGCATGAGGTGCCAGGGCCTGGCCCTGGGCTGTGTGGGATGGGATTGAAGCGTGTGTGATGAGAGGGCCCAGGTCACACCCACCAGGGGCCAGGAGTGCACAGATGTAGATGCCAGTGCCTGCCCAAGTCACCCAAAACGGAGAAAGGGAGGCGCTGTGAAGCCCTCGGGCCAGAGGCTGATGATGTGGAGTCCTCGAGGGGACTGCCTGCTGCTCAGGGCAGAAGGGGACATCCTGATGCGGCACCCGTGACAGCCCCCCGCCGTTCCTGCCCCCTGGACCCACTGTCCCCAGAAACCTGCGAAGGAAACCCCGGCTGACAAGAAGGCATCTCTGTCACTTGCTTTGTCTGTTCTTGATCACCTCAAACACATGCTCACAGCCCTCGGGTGACAAGCCTCTGTTTCTGCCCCCTTTTGATGCTCCTGCTCCACGGTGTGGCCACTGCTCCTGGCTTGCAGTGTCTGTGCGGCTATGACAACCCGGGTTCCTCTCAGGGCGGGTGTCCCTCCTACAGAAAGCTCACCCTGTCTCCTGGGACCTGGCCCTGCTCCTGGACAGAGGAGGGAAGGACTGCGGTGGTGGCTGATAGATTCTCATGTCACCTCTTTCCCGTATTCCCCTGGGCTCTTCCTTCAGAGCCTCCACCCTGCACCCTGATGACTCACTGCATCTCATGTAGGAAGCCCCCGGTGACAACTCATGCCCTGTAACAGGTCCCTGTGCTCCGGGCCCTTCCCCAGCTCTGCTGCCTCTGGGGCAAACCCCACTCTCACCCCTCCCTTCCTCCTTGCATCTGGCAGGGAGTGCAGGGGGCTTGCTGGAGGGAAGCCACATGTGAG
>NW_022293261.1:0-1108 GCF_002776525.5 Piliocolobus tephrosceles | reverse complement strand
CTATGGTGAAAAAGGATATATCCTCAGACAGAGAGTGGCAAGAAGCATTCTGAGAAACTGCATTGCTATGTGTGAGTGCAACTCACAGAGTTACACGTTTCTCTCCAGCTATCAGTTTGCTAAGGCAGTTTGCTTGGAATCTGCAATGGGATTCTTCTTAGCATAATGAAGCTTACGGAGACAAAGCAAATGTCCTCAGAGTAAAACTGCAAAGAAGCTTTCTTACAAACTTCTCTCTTATGTGTCAATTCATCTCACAGAGTTACACTTATGTTTCCTGGAGCAGGACACTAACATTGTCTTTGTGGAAACTGAGAAGTTCTACTTTGCAAGGCTTTCAGGCCGACGCTGAAAAAGGAAATACCATCAGTTAAAAACGGGAAAGAAGCATCCTGAGAAACTTCTTTGTGATCTGTGAGTGCAACTCACAGAGTTACACGTTTCTCTTCAGCTATCAGTTTGCTAAGACAGTTTGCTTGCAATCTGCAATGAGATTCTTCTTACCCCAAAAAAAAAAAAAAAAAAAAAAAAAAAAAAAAAAAAAAAAAACTGGAAAGAAGCTTTCTTAGAAACTTCTCTGTGATCTGTGACTTCATGTCACAGAGTTACACTTATGTTTCATGGAGCAGGCCACTAACACTGTCTTTGGGGAAACTGAGAAGTTCTTCTCTGGAAGGCTTTGAGACCGGCGCTGATAAAGGAAATATCATCAGTAAAAAACGGGAAAGAAGCTCTCTGAGAAACTTCTTTGTGATCTGTGAATTCGTCTCACAGAGTTACATCTTTGTCCTCAGGAAGCAGTTTGATAACACTCTACTCCTGAAATCTACAAGATGATATTTGGGAGCCCATTGTGGCCCATGGTGAAAAAGGTCATATCATCCCATAATAACCAGAGGGAAGCTTTCTGAGAGATTCCTTTCTGATATGTGACTTCACCACACAGAGTTACACACACTTCCTCTCGGCAGAGTTTGCTAGGACTGTTGTCTTGGATTCTGCAAAGTGATATTTGGGAGCTCATTGAGGGCTATGGTGAAAAAGGATATATCCTCAGACAAAGAGTGGCAAGAAGCATTCTGAGAAACTGCATTGCTATGTGTGAGTG
>NW_022293260.1:0-1010 GCF_002776525.5 Piliocolobus tephrosceles | reverse complement strand
TTTTTTTTTTTTTTTTTTTTCCTTAGTAGAGTCAATGTCTTACTATGTTGCCCAGGCTGGTCTTAAACTCCTGGGTTCAAGCAGTCCTTCTGCCCCAGCCTCCCAAAGTGCTGGGATAACAGGTATTGAGCCATCCCACCCATACCCACACACCTTGATCTTGACTCACCCAGCTCTCTCCAGCTACTCTTTTATTTGTCCCTGCCTCCACTGCTCTGTCTACTCCCGCAGCACCCTGGCCATGCCAACCAGCCTCCCCTCCCCACCCACGCTGACCCATCTCTCTTTCCTGCCTGCCCCCATTGCCCGTCCATGGCCCTGGCCCATCCATGTGGAAGCATTTCTTTCTCTATATTCACACTGACCCACCTCTTTTCCCCCATCCCTGTCTGTGTGGACATGTGTTTCCTCCAGCCACGTACCCTTCACCTCATCCACACTAACCCTCTCCTCACCATCACATCCCGTCATAGGCCATCGACCGCAACTCTAGCCGAGCCTCCTCCTACCTCGAGGGCTCCTCCTCAGCCCCACCAGCCACCCAGCCGAGACCCACTGTGCAGAAGGTAGTAGGGGGAAGGGTCGATGACTTCATTTTTGTCCTGGCCCCCAGCAGAGGGGTCCAGTGCTCCTCCCCCATCCAGAGCCCAAGGGGGTCTGGTGAGCCCAGGGAAAGGGCACGTCTACTCCTCTCAGCCCCTCCTCCTGCTTGGCTCCTGCTGCACTAACCCCGAGCCCTCCGGCTGCATCCTCCCCTGGCATGCCCTCCAGAGGGGGTGCGGGAAGGGGTGGCACCTTGCACTCTGTGACCCCTGCCTCTGTCCCCAGCTGCTTCACGAGGAGCTGGCTCTGCAGTGGGTGGTCAGCAGCAGTGCCGTACGCGAGGCCATCCTCCAGCACGCCTGGTTCTTCTTCCAGCTCATGGTGAGACCCCCGCCTCCCTGCCTGTTGGCAAGAGACCCCCAAGGGAGCCCCTTCCTTTTTTAAAGAGAGATGCCCCCTGGCTGGGC
>NW_022293259.1:0-1004 GCF_002776525.5 Piliocolobus tephrosceles | reverse complement strand
GGTACCAGGTTTCAGCTGGCAGATTCTAGCTATTGTTTTTTTCTTTTATTTTTTTTGAGACAGTGTCTCACTCTGTTGCCCAGTCTGGAGTGCAGTGGCTCGATCTCTGCTCACTGCAAGCTCCGCCTCCCAGGTTCACACCATTCTCTTGCCTCAGCCTCCCAAGTAGCTGGGACTACAGGTACCCAGCACCATGCCTGGCTAATTTTTTTTGTATTTTTAGTAGAGACGGGGTTTCACAGTATTAGCCAGGATGGTCTCAATCTCCTGACCTTGTAATCTGCCTGCCTCAGCCTCCCAAAGTGCTGGGATTACAGGCAGATTCTAGCTATTGTTTAAAGCCTTTCCAAGATGTAGCATCCACTCTCCTTTGGTTTGTAAAATTTTTGTCCATGACATACAGATGCAAGAAAATTATTTTTTCTTTTTTTTCATTTTTTCTTCTAAAGCAGATTAATCTCTTTCTAGCCTTCAACTGCCTGATTCTTGGGAAATATGATTCTGGTCCTCTTAGTTCCTCAGGTTGGACAAGAGTTCTGTCTGGTTGGGTGCATGTTCTTCACCTGCAGTGCCATGATTGCTAGGCCCCTGCTGCCATCCCATCCCTCAGTTTACCAAGGAGCCTCCTCTCTTAGTGCAGACTGCCCAGCCTCCACAGGGGCCCTTAGCCCTCCCACATGCAAATACTGCCCCTTCCAAAGAAACCCACCTCTCTTCCAAGGCTTCTTAAGATGGAATCCCAATCCTGGCTCTACCTGTTCAGAAACCATGGATTTTACCACCTCGATGGAAAAGGAGCCTTGAATGATTAAGAAACAAAGATGCTAGTGATCATTCTTTGCAGGGCAAGAATACCCAGAATTGCCTGGGTAGAGAGGAAATGACTGTGCTTCTCACCAAGCTCCCACAGTTTTGAGAGAACAAAACTCCCTGGGCATCAATAAATTATCCTACCACTATAGGAATAGTGAATTTCCAGTCAGAGGTGCCTCTGACAGGAAAGA
>NW_022293258.1:0-11247 GCF_002776525.5 Piliocolobus tephrosceles | reverse complement strand
TTTTAAAAAAAGTTTATTATTGTAAATATTCTTATTATTTTTATTGGTGTGCAGTACAATTAAAACCTCAATAGACTTGTTTAACTATCACCACTGAGCAATTCCGTCTCCCCCAAAAGTCCTTCCTCATCCCTAACCTGTGATTTCTGCTGATGTACTCACATCCCCTACTTTTGCCTTTCCAGGCAGTCAAATAAATGGAATCACCTATGTGAACTTTTTAGACTGCCTTCTTTCACTCAGCATAATAGTTTTGAAATTCATTTATGTTATTGTGTGTATCAATATGCCCTTCTGGGTGATATTCTATTGTATAAATACACCACCTTTTGTTTACTCACTCATTCTTTGAAGATATTGGGGTTATTTCCAGTTTGAGGCTATTGCAAATAATGCTGATATAAACATTTGTGCAGAGGTTTCATGTAAACATACATTTTCATTGCTCTAGGGCAAATATCTAGGTGTAGAATTGTAGGTCATATAGTATCTTTAACTTTAAAATAACATATGAGTTATATGTAATACCCTACAAGAAAAGGCAACCAAAGTGAAAATGGACAAATGGGATCACATGAAGTTAAAAAGCTTCTGCACAGCAAAGGAAAAAATCAACAAAGTGAAGAGATAATCCACAGAATGGGAGAAAATATTTGCAAAGTATCCATCTGACAGAGGATTAATAACCAGAATATATAAGGAGCTCAAACAACTCCATAGGAAAAAAAAAAAAAAAACTAATAATCTAATTTAAAAATGGGCAAGAGATGTGAATAGATGTTTCTCAAAAGAAGTCATACAAATAGCAAACAGGCATACAAAAAGGTGCTCAGCATTATTAATCATCAGAGAAATGCAAATAAAAAATGAGATATCATCTCACAACAGTTAAAAATGCCTTTTATCCAAAAGACAGGATAACTAATGCTGGTGAGGATGTGGAGAAAAGGGGACATTTGTACACTGTTGGTGGGAATGTAAATTAGTACAAGTACTGTGGAGAACAATTTGGAAGTTCTTCAAGAAACTAAAAATAGAGCTACTACATGATCCAGCAGTCCCACCGCTAGGTATATATCTCAAAGAAAGTAGGAAGAGATATATGCACTCCCATGTTTATTGCAGCACTATTCGCAAGCCAAAATTTAGAAGCAATCTCAGTGTTCATCAACAGATGAATAGATAAGTAAAATGTGGTACGTATACACAGTGGAATACTATTCATCTGTAAAAAAGAATGAGATCCTGTCATTTGCAGCAACACGGATGGAACTGGAGGTCATTGTGTTAAGTGAAATAAGCCAGGCACAGAAAGACAAACTTCACATGTTCTCACTTGTTTGTGGGAGCAAAAAATTAAAACAACTGAACTCGTGGATATAGAGAGTAGAATAGTGGTTACCAGAGGCTGAGAAGGGTAATTGGTGGGGGAGGGGAGGGGGGATGGTTAATGGTTACATATAGTTAGGTAGAATGAATATAACCTAGTATTTGATAACACAACAGAGTGACTACAGTCAACAATAATTTATTGTTGATTTTAAAATGAATAAAATAGTATAACTGGATTATTTGTAACACATAGCAATGATAAATGCTTGAGACTATGGTTACCCCATTTACCCTTGTGTGATTATTATGCATTTTATACCTGTATCTAATATCTCATGTACCTCTTAAATATATACACCTACTATGTATCCACAATAATTAAAAATTTAAAAATTAATAGGAAAATATAGTTAAATATATTTTTATAAGAAACGGACCGACATCATTTTGCATTCCCATGAGAGTTCCAGTTGTCTTGCATTGTCGACAAAACTTGAGATTATCAGTGTTGTTTGGTTTACACTCTAAGTAGGTGCATAGGAGAATCTCACTGTGGTTTTAATTTGCATATTTCTAGTACTTAATGACACTGTACTTCTCTTAATGTGCTCATTTGCCATTTGTTTATCTTCTTTGGTAAAGTGCTTGTGGAAAATCTGCTTATCTTTAATTGAATTATTTACTCTTGAGTTCTGAGAATCCTTTATTTATTTACCAAGAACGTATAGTCCTTTGCTTGCCCAGAATATGTAGGCCTTTGATTCAACAAAAATCTTTTGTTCAATATGTGATTTGCAAATAGTTTTTCATAGTCTATAGCCTGTTTTTTTCATTCTCTTACCAGAAACTTTCACACAGTAAATATTTTTTAATGAATTGAAACATACCAACATTTTATTTTATGAATCATTTTTTTATATCCCATATAAGAACTTTTGGCCAATGTTAAGGTCATATAGATTTTCTCCTATGATGATTTTTTCTAAACTTTTGTAGTTTTATGTTTTACATGTAGATTTTTAATCTATTTTCAGTTGATTTTGGATGAAGTATGAAGGTTAGGTTGAAGTTTACTTATTTTGTACATATAGATGCATAATTGTTGCAATATCATTTATTACAGAGACCACCCTTACTCCATTGAATTATCTTTGTATTTTTGTCAAAGGTGAATTGATTATATTTGTGTGAATGTATTTCTAGACTCTATTCTGTTTCATTCATCTATATGCCTTCACCTCTCCAGTGCCACATCGTCTTGACTACTCAAGCTTTATAATAAACAATAAAACCAGGTAGTGTGAATCTTCCAAATTATTTCATTTTAAAATTATTTCAGTGTTTTATTTCCATTCCCTTTCCACATAAACTTTAGAATCAGGTTAACTACATGTACAAGCTAATACCACAGGGATTTTATTTAGAACTATAGTCAACCTATACATGAATTTGGGGAAAAGTAACATGTTAAATGTATTGTTATATTGTGTTCCAATTCAGGAAATGCAGTATATCTTTCCACTTACTTAGGTCTCCAATTTCTTTTATTAGTGTTTTGCATTTTTCATGTGCATGAACAGATCCTGTGCATGACTTGTTAGAATTCTACTTGTGTTTCATTCTTGTTTGGTGTTGTGTGTGTGTGTGTGTGTGTGTGTGTATGTGTGTGTGTATGTATGTATGTATATATAAATTTTGACCTTGTATCCTGCAGACATGGTAAACTTATTTATTAGTTCTAGGAGACTGATAGGTTCCTTGGGATTTTTTTACACAAGTAATCATGACATTTGTAAATAAAGAGAGTTTCATTTCACTCTTTCCAATCTGTATGCCATTTATTTCTTTTTCTTCCTTTATTATACTGGCTAATACTTCCAGCACAATGTTGAATTAGAGTGATGAGACTTAATATCCTTGTTTTAGTTGTATTTTCAGGGGAAAATATTGAGTGTTGTACTATTACATATATGGGTTAAAATGTGTTTTCTTTTGGCATACCATATCAGGTTAAGAAAATTCCCTTCTTCACCCTATTTAACCTATTAATGGTACTGGGAAAAATGGATACCCACATGTAGAAGAATGAAACTGGATCCCTATCTCTCACCTTATACAAAAGTCAACTCAAGCTGGATCAAAGGCTGAAATCTAACATCTGAAACTATAAATATTCTAAAAGAGAACCTAGAAAACTCTCTGGATATTGGCCCAGGCAAATAATTTATGACTAGGACCCAAAAAGCAAATACAACAAAAACGAAAATAAATAGGACATAATTAAACTAAACAGCTCTGTAACACAAAATATAATAATAGTCAGAGGACAGACAAGCCACAGAATAGAAAAAAGTATTTGTGAACTATGCGTCAAAGGACTAATATCCAGAATCTACAATGAACTCAAAAAAAGTCAGCAAGAAAAAAAATAAATAACCCCATCCAAAAGTGGGCAAATGACATGAACAGATATTTCTCAAAAGGAGATATACAAATGCCCAACAAACATATGAAAAATGCTCAACATTATTAATCATCATGGAAATGCAAATTAAACCAATAAAGAGATACTACTTTACTCCTGCAAGAATGGCCATTATTAAAATGTAAAAAAAACAATAGATGTTGGCATGGATGTGTTTTAGGGAATGTTTATACACTGCTGGTGGGAATGTCAATTAGTACAAGCTCTATGGAAAACAGTATGGATATTTCTTTTCTTTTTTATTTTCTTTTTTTATTTTTTGGAGATGGAGTCATGCTCTGTCATCCAGGCTAGAGTACAGTGGCATGATCTCAGCTCACTGCAAACTCGGCCTCCCGGGTTCAAGTGATTCTCCTGCCTCAGCCTCCTGAGTAGCTGGGATTACAGGCACCCGCCACCGCGCCCAGCTAATTTTTGTATTTCTAATAGTGACGGGGTTTTAACACGTTGGCCAGGCTGTTCTTAAACTCCTGACCTCGTGATCCAGCCACCTCGGTCTCCCAAAGTGTTGGGATTAGAGACATGAGCCACTGCGCCTGGCCAGATATTTCTTAAAGAACTAAAAGTAGATGTACCATTCCATCCAGCAATCCCACTACTGGTTATGTACTCAAAGGAAAAGAAATTATTGTATCTAAAAGACACTTGCACAAGTATGTTTATCACAGCACAATTTGCAATTGCAAATATATGGAACCAACCTAAGTGCCCATCAACCAATGAGTGGATAAAGAACATATGGTATATATACACCATGGAATACTACTCAGCTATAAAAGAAAACAAAATAACATCTTTTGCAGCCACTTCGATGGAACTGGAGGCAATTATTCTAAGTGAAGTAACTCAGAAATGGAAAACCAAATACCGTATGTTCTCACTTATAAGTGGGATCTCAGCTCTGGGTATGCAAGGGCAGGCAGAATGGTGCAGTGGACTTTGGAGACTCAGAAGTGGGAAGGTGGCAGAGAGTTGAGGGACACAAAACTACGTATTGGGTACAGTGTACTCGGGTGACGGGTACAATAAAATCTCAAATTTCACCATACATACAATTCATCCATGTAACCAAAAAAACACTTGTACTGCAAAAGCGAAGGAAATTTTTTAAAAATCTTAAAAATAGGAAATTCCCTTCTAGTCCCAGTTTCCTGAGAGTTTTTATTACAAAGTGGCATTTTTGACTTCCTTTTGCACTGATTAAAAGTAATATTAAGCAGTACTATATATATAGGAAAGGGAGCATATTAGGAGTGCAGAGAAACAGCCGGGTTTATTGCTGAACTACCCTATTCAAATATTCAAATATTTTTGGAAGAATGGCTTACATTCTTCCAAAAATACTTGAATTTGCTAGAGAAAAACATATGTATCATAGCCTAAAATATTGATTAAGTAATTAATTGCACTATTTTTCAATCAATGCTCTATCAACTGATGATTTTTTTTACAGTTACTTTTTTTAAAAGTGTTTGAGGCTGACTGAAATCAGGTGTCTCATTGCACTTCCCTTTCACTTCTTTGGAAGAGTTAATAATTTGATTTGCTGTTCTCTAGTGTACAATATAAGGTTTAGGTGGATAATTACATCACACAATACATAGCAAGCCAAACTGCACTGGCCACTACTTGTTCCTGAGTATAATTTAAGGTGCTGACATTGCTTTAAAAACCCCTGTTTGTAGTTCTCACTATATTAGAAATCACTGCTCCCAACTGCAGTCTCAAAATAAGGGAGATTAGCCAATGTAGTCCTACTGATATTGCTCAAAATCTACCTTTGGACTGCCAGGGCTTAGGCATTTATTGGCATGACCTAACGTAAGGGAAGTCTTGTCTGTCCCTACCTAAAAAATCAATATTGGGGTTTTTCAGGAGCTGGTGTGAGGCCTACGGTTTCCAAATTTTAGGGTGGCATCTTAAAATTTTATAGCTGACTTTGTAAAACATGCAATGTAAACTGCAATGTCACAAGGAATCTCTTTTTTATTGCCATTACTAGCTATTTCTCCCTCAAGCAGTTCTTAGAAGAGCACATTTTAAAAATTAAACAAATATGGAGAGCATTTAAGAAAATGTGGGGCATGACATAATTACAAATTTAGAACAAAGGCTATTCATACATTCATTTTCTTACTAGTAAAGTGTATTCAGTGGATTTTGTAGCGATATTTTTTATTCTTGGACTGCACATCTCTGGCCAAATCTTTGTATTCAGTTTACCTCTCTTCCTCAAATCTGTCATGGTACATTACTATATAGTGATTTTATGTATGCTATTTTAAGAATCCAGTCATTCCATATATGTGATAAAAACTTTTCAATTCAACTGTCTCTTTTTCTAGGAGAATTATGGTAAAATATCATTTAATACCGTTGTAACCTCTTTGTGCTTCTGAGTTTTCATACATTAACAAAATAATAAAAATTGATTAGTGTACTTACCTCTTAGGTTTGCTGTGGGGGGAACATTTACATAAACATACGTTCACACAAATATAACGATGCCTATGTTATACCATGTCCTCTGTCTTATAGTTTGGCAGAGTGAAAAGAAGTCAGGCTTTGGAGTTAACAGAACTGCACTTAAAGACTTGTTTTGCCAGTAGTTGAGTAATTTGGACAAATTATGTAACATTTTTTGGTTTTGGCTTCCTTAGTGTAAACTAGGAAGGATAACATCTATCTATTAGAAGTATTGTATTAAACTAGATGAATTACGTAAAGTTATAAAAATGATTGAACCACTTAAGGTTCTCAATAAATGATAGTTTCTATCACTACAGTTATATTGCTGATTTTATTGGCAATCTTTAGTGAATGATGATTTGATTTTCTCTTTATCATTCAGCTTGTATGATTCAGCCTATTAAGATTTAGCCCATAAGACCTATATTATCAATTTACAAGACTTACTGCAAGCTAAGAAATATAAAGACAAACATGAAGTTGTATCAGCCCATCTGCTTCCAAGTTGCTATGAATTAGGTTTCCCTGGCTCTCGTTGCAATTATATCTCCTTCTCTGAGTTACCATTCTGTAATTTCTGTTTCTTCCCATTAGTAGCAGCTCTATCTGGGCAAGACAGCTAATTTTTAGAAACTGGAAGAAAATATAAAAATGGCAAGGAGGGAGAGAGCATGGTTTAAAAATAGGAGAGTGGCCCAAGCGCGGTGGCTCACACTTGTAATCCCAGCACTTTGGGAGGGTGGGTGGATCACCTGAGGTCAGGAGTTCAAGACTAGCCTGACCAACATGGCAAAATCCCATCTATACTAAAAATGCAAAAATTAGCTAGGTGTGGTGGTGCACACCTGCAGTCCCAGCTACTTGGGAGGCTGAGGCAGGAGAATCGCTTGAACCCGGGAGGTGGAGGTTGCTGTGAGCTGAGATCACGCCACTGCACACCAGCCTAGGTGACAGAGTGACACTCCGTCTCAAAAAAAAGGTGGGGAGGGGGTGATATTTTATGACTTTAAAGCCACGGAATTGATTGCTTTTTTGTGATTGTAGATGGTTTTCCCCATTCTCTGATTACTGTCTCCTACACCTATGGCTTGCATAAGTTATCCAAATATAATAAGTCTTCTACATCATCTTAACCACTGATAACCTTCTCTTATTTCTCCACATTGGTTCTTCCCATCTCCACCCTGCTGACCTTTCAGTTTTGAACCTATGGCTCTTCATTTATATATCTCTCCTAACAGAAATCTAAATTCTCTTCTACTCAATATTTTCATCACTTCCATCTTACACTATTCCAAAAGATGTCACTTTGCCTGTATCTGAGCAGGTAAGCAGTGCTGAAGAAATACACTATCAGGAAAAACACTATGAATTAAGAACCACTACATGCCAATATGCCCTCAGCATTGCCAGGAATGTTTACTATGTTGCCCTATAACTGTGTTAATTCTATTTGATTCTCCACAAATATCTAACCCTGTCACTTCTACTTTCATTCTTACCATGTGATGTTACCTTTCTTTTATGAAATTAAATAGAAGCTTTTATACATTAAGTTACTAAAAATCTGGACACCAAACTACACACGTTTGTATCTGTTCTCAGATTCTCTCTCTTATCTCCTGTTTATTTCTGCCCGTCTCAGAAACCATACACTTGAAGGGTTATTGTTTATCCCCCATCTCTACCAACTTCTCTGTGATCTTTCTTATTACCATTTATGTATGCTCAAGTGTCTTCTATCTTAAGATCGCACAAACAATTCCTTTGAGCGTACTTCTTTACCTCTCCTCCTTTACAACCTGAGTAATTATATAAACTGTCCTCATTTATCATTTCTTCAATTCATTCCATTCTGATTTCTAATGCAGCAAATTCACATAAATAGAACTTCCCAGGATCAACTATGATTTCCATTTTGTTAAATTTACTGGGTATATTTCACGCTCCTGGTAGCAACCAATAATATTGAAGCCACTCTCATTACTCAATACTATTTTTCATTTTCATTACATCAAATTCTCCTGGCCATTTTCCTTCTTATTAACTCTTAATTTTCAGTTTCTTTTACTGGATATTGCCTTCTATCCTGCCTTTACATTTTGGAGACCCTGAAAAGCCCAAATCTGATCATGCCATTCCCTTGTGTAACAGCCCTCATTAGCATCCAATTATTCTTAGATTAAAAACTAAACTCTTAATTACCTGTGGGCACCTCACAATCTGGGATCTCTCCAGACTGACCTCTACCACTCCCTCCCCTTCTTCCTTTTCCTTCCTTCTTCCTTAAGGCCTTAACACTTTCCTTCCTCCTTCCTTCTTCCTTAAGTCCTTAACACTTCCATGCTTTCTCCCATCCCAGGTCTTGCATCGGGCAAGCTCTCTTTCTCCCCGCTTTTCCTGGTTAACACCTATTCACGCTTTGGATCTCAATTTAAATACTTCCACAGGATGGTCATCCATAACACCCCTCAAATCATATTCTCTTGCAACAGCCCCCAAACCAAATCATGTCCCTATATTAAATACCTCCTTATGGCCTTGCTTTGGACTTTTCCTTTGAAGCATTAATCATATGAGATCTCATATTTGTATAGTTATTTGAATAATGTCATCCTTTACATTTTAAGCTCTGTGAAGGCAACTATGTCTGTTTTCCTTTGCCATTTGCTTTTGTCCAGGACTGGCAGAGTGCCCAGCACATAATCAGGAATCAATAAATTATTGTGGAATCATGTCTTTAATGCCATTTATCTTCCAGCTATAATGGACTACATAGAGGACAATGCCCTGTATTCCTCCTTTAACTTTCTTTTTTTTCAGTTTTTATACACGTTCTATGCCTTTATGAATTCTCTCAATAGCTCTGTAACATGGTTTTTTTATACTAATTCATTGTATGAAGAAATTGTGGATCAGAGTTTGTGACTCAAGATCACACATTAGCAATAGATAAAAATGAGTTTTACATTTAACCTCTCCTTTAACCCTTTATTGAGATATAATTTACGTACCATAAAGTTTACCCATTTAAAGTATATGACTCATTAGTTTTTAGAATATTCACAGGATTGTGCAACCATCCCTCCATCCTAAAATATGTTCTATATTTTCTAATTTTAGAAACTTTTATCACACTCCAAAGAGAAATATTATACCCATTATTAATCACTCTCCATCTCTTCCTTCACTCCTTCCTCCCTCCCCCTAGCTGTAGCCAAACACAAATCTATTTTACATAGCTACAGATTTGCCTATTGTGAGCATTTCATATAGGTGGTGTAATGCTATATTTGATCTTTGTGACTAACTACTTTTACCTAGCATAATGCTTGTAAGGTTTATTGGAGTTATGCCATGCGTTAGTATTTCATTCTTGTTTATGGTTCAGTTGTTTTCCATTGCATGGATATGTCACACTCTGTTTACCAATTCAGCAGCCGATGGGCATTTAGGTTGTTTCCACTTTTGGCTTTGTGTAATGCTGCTTTGAACATTAATACACAGGTTTGGATGCCCACATGTTTTCATTTCTCTTGGGTATCTACCTAGGATTAGAATTGCTGTGTCACATGATAATTCTATAGTTAACATTTTGATGAACAGCCAAACTGTTTTCCAAACAGGCTGCATCATCTTACATTCTAACTAGCAATGTATGAGGGTTCCAATTTCACTACATGTTTACTGGTATTTAGACTCTATTTGTCTTGTTGATTGTCGACATTTTTGCAAATGTAAGGTGGTGTCACATTGTGGTCTTTACATTTTCCTAATGACCAATGGTGTTGAGGATCATTTAACAAGATTAACCATTCATATATCTTACTGGGAGAAATGTTTATTCAAATCCCTTGGTCATTTGTAACTGGTTATTTTTAATTATTGAATTTTAATAATTATTTATAAATTGAGTGCCAAGTCCCTTATCAGCTATATAATCTGAAAATATTTTCTGCCAGTCTGAGGGTTGTCTTCACTTTCTTTCTTTTTTTTTTTTTTTAAAGAAATGGGGTCTTGCTGTGTTGCCCCTGAGGCTGGAGTGCAGTGGTGCAATCATAGTTCACTACAGCCTTGAACTGGGCTCAAGGGATCCTCCCACTTCAGCCATCCAAGTAACTGGGAATACAGGTGTGTGCCACCATGCCTGGCTTTTTTATTTATTTATTTTTATTATTATTATTATTTTTAGAAGGGGTCTTGCTGTGTTGCTTAGGCTTAGGTTTGTCTCGATACTCCTGGCTTCAAGTGATTCTCCTGCCATGGCCTCCCAAAATGTTGGGATTATAGATGTGAGCCATCATGCCTGGCCCTTTTCACTTTCTGGATGATGTCTTTGAAACATAGATGTCTTCAATTTTGATGAAATACAAATTATAAATCTTCTCTTTGATTGCTTGTGCTGAGAAATCATTGCTTAACCCAAGGTCTCAAAGATTTACTTCTGTGTTTATTGGAAGAATTTTATGTTTGGCTCTTACATTTAACTCTTTGATACATTTTGAGTTGATTTTTTGTGCATGCTGGAAGAAGGGGGTTGAATGTTATTATTTATTTATTTTTTTCAGGTAAACATTTAGTTGTCTCAGCACTATTTGTTGAAAAGGCTGTTCATTGAATTATCCTGGCCCCTTTGTCAAAGATCAGTTGATCACATACATGTTAGGGTTTATTTCTGGATTTTCAATTGTATTTCACTGATCTGTATGTCTATTTTTATGTCAGTGATACACTGTCTTGATTACGGTAGCTTTGCAATAACTTTTTAAATTAAGAAGTATGGAGTCCACTACTCTGTTCTTTTACATGATTATTTCATTTTGGCTATTCTGAGTCTCTTGCATTGTCTCAATAATTTTAGGACCAGGTTGGCAATTTCTGCCCCCACCCCCTCAAAAAAAAGATCAGTTGGGATTCTGATAGGAGTTGTGTTGAATCTATAGATCAATTTATAAAGTATT
>NW_022293256.1:0-1157 GCF_002776525.5 Piliocolobus tephrosceles | reverse complement strand
TTTTTATGTTTATTTATTTATTTATTTATTTTTCTTTTTTTTGAGACGGAGTCTCGCGCTGTCGCCCAGGTTGGAGTGCAGTGGCCGGATCTCAGCTCACTGCAAGCTCCGCCTCCCGGGTTCACGCCATTCTCCTGCCTCAGTCTCCCGAGTAGCTGGGACTACAGGCGCCCGCCACCTCGCCCGGCTAGTTTTTTTGTATTTTTTAGTAGAGACGGGGTTTCACCGTGTTAGCCAGGATGGCCTCGATCTTCTGACCTCGTGATCTGCCCGTCTCGGCCTCCCAAAGTGCTGGGATTACAGGCTTGAGCCACCGTGCCCGGCCTGTTTATTTATTTTTGAGACAGGTTCTCACTCTGTGGCCCACTCTGGAGTATAGTGGTGTGATCTTGGCTCACAGCAACCTCTGCCTCCCAGGTTCAAGCAATTCTCCTGCCTCAGCCTCCCGAGTAGCTGGGATTACAGGCGTGTACCACCACACCCGGCTAATTTTTGTATTTTTGGTAGAGATGGGGTTTTGTCATGTTGTCCAGGCTGGTCTTGAACTCCTGGCCTCAGGCAATCCACCCGTCTCGCCCTCCCAAAGTGCTGGGGTTACAGGCGTGAGCCACTGCACCCGGCCTTTTTTTGCTTGATTTATTGTTTTGGCATGGACGTGGGTCCTGGACTCCGCTTGTCTGTCCCTTCTGAGTTAAACTGAGCTCTACGCTTTTAGGACCTGCTGGGCCTGTAAATATCAGGCCCCAGCTGGGCTGCAGTGGGATGCCCCGGGGTGGGTGATGTGCCTGAAGTTGTCACCCGAAACCACTGAAGGGCCCTTGCATACGCCTGCCTGGAGCCTGAGAAAGTGGAAGTTAGGCCTTCAGGGTTCAATAAATATATATTTTTTCTTTTTTTTCTTTATGTAGAGACAAAGTCTGTCTCTGTCGCTTAGGCTGCAGTGCAGTGGTGTGATCATAGCTCACTGCAGCCTCCAACTCCTGAGATCAAGTGATCCTCCCACCTCAGCCTCCAGAAGAGCTGGGACTACAGGCCCATGCCACCTTGCCTGGCTAATTTTTAAATTTCTGGTAGAGACAGGGTCTTGCTATATTTCCCAGGCTGGTCTTGAATGTCTGGCCACAAGCAATCCTCCTGCCTCACTCTCCCAAAAGTGC
>NW_022293253.1:0-1422 GCF_002776525.5 Piliocolobus tephrosceles | reverse complement strand
ATATACAGTATACCTATTAAGCGATGGCACAAACTAGGTAAAATAAAACATATGATTAAAATTATATAACTAAAACAATGTAAATAAAAATTGATAATATAAAAGTGGTAACGAAGAAGCTTCACGAAGTGATAAAAATAAAAAAAAAAAGAAAAAAAAAACAATACTTTTTAATTAAAAATAAAGAAAATAATAATAAAACAATAGAGGAAGAAACTAATCGAATAGACTAGATTAAACGAGCAAATGCTTAAAATAATATAAAAACGATAAAAACGATAAAAACGATAAAAACGATAAAAACGATAAAAACGATAAAAACAATAAAAAGGGTAAAAAGGATAAAAACGATAAAAACAATAAAAAGGGTAAAAAGGATAAAAACGATAAAAACGATAAGAACGATAAAAACAATAAAAAGGGTAAAAAGGATAAAAAGGATAAAAAGGATAAAAAGGATAAAAACGATAAAAACGATAAAAACGATAAAAACGATAAAAACGATAAGAACGATAAAAACGATAAGAACGATAAAAACGATAAAAACGATAAGAACGATAAGAACGATAAAAACGATAAAAACGATAAAAACGATAAAAACGATAAGAACGATAAAAACGATAAGAACGATAAAAACGATAAGAACGATAAAAACGATAAAAACGATAAAAACGATAAAAACGATAAAAACGATAAAAACGATAAAAACTATAAAAAGAATGAAAAGGGTAAAAACGATAAACACGATAAAAACGATAAAAACGATAAAAAAAATAAAAGTTTTATATTCTCTAGAAATAAACAGGTTGAAAAAATACTTAAATAAAAAAAAAAATTTAAGCTTTGTAAATATATATACATATATGCACATATACATATATGCACATATACATATGTACACATATACATATATGCACATATACATGCATACACATATATATGTATACACATATACATGCATATATATATGTACATTTAAAATAATATGGAACACAAGAAAAATCACAAAATTTAAAAAATTTATATTAATAAAAAAAAAAAAAAAAAAAAAAAAAGACTAAAAAAAATTTACACATATATTTGCATATACATATATGCACATATACAAACACAACATTCAAGCAGCATTATAATATATCATAATAACTTCCCAAAACACTTAGTCGTGTTTGTGTGTATATTTACGTATGTCTGTCTGTCTGTCTCTCAAACACGAATTTTTTTATTTACTTAAATTTATGTTAATTCGTTATATAGTTCTATAATTTTCCCAGCATTAATCCCCGCATGATGTATTGAAATATTATAGCTTTTTTGTATGGTATTGTTTTTTATTTACTACCATTTTTCCAACCAATAACTTTTAACATTTCAATTTGTTTATTTCGTTTATATCTCATTTTCAAGTCGCTATGGTGCTAT
>NW_022293247.1:0-1186 GCF_002776525.5 Piliocolobus tephrosceles | reverse complement strand
TTTTTTTTTTTTTTTTTTTTTTTTTTTTTTTTTTTTTTTATATATCCACTTAACGAGTGGATTAGTTACATATGTGTCTGTAGCATGAAAATGAATGAGCTGAGGTTAACGCAGAGTAAAGCGATAATAAAAAACAAAAAACAAAAAACAAAACAAGTTGGTATGTATACACATATATATATATATATATATATATAAGTCAAATTTTGTACGAAAATGGACGAACAGATCTTTATAAGGAATTGATAAATTAAAATTTATGTAATAAAAATAAAAAAAAAATGCTAGCATATTATAGTTAACTATCAGAAAATTAAATGTTTTTCAAAAACTAATTTATTCTACCCTTTTAAAACAAAATATGATAAATAAACGAGTAAATAGCTACTAGTAATTTGACCTTTTTAGCCATTTTGTGTTTTTGAAGATATAAGGAAAACATGAATAAAAAGGTATTATATATATATATGTATATACTATTTCTTTTTGTATTTATTTTTTATTACTTATTTTTTATTTATTCATTATTTTTGACTTTTAGCTTATTTATTTTTTTCAGTGATAGCTGACAGGAGAAAGTAGTTTTTATAAAAATAGCAAAACGTATTTTGCAATAATATCTATAACATTATCCGATCTTTCTGCTTTACTTATTACTACAATGACGACGACTATTAAATATATACAATTACAACGTGCTAATTTATGTCAACTTTAACTTTTTTTTTATTTCCTAAAATAATATACATTCAAAGTTAGTACTTTTGTTTAATAGTTGGTTTTCTCTTTAACTGCTTAAAACAAAAATGAAGATTTTTTTTTTTTTTTTATGTAACAATTTTAATTTTGTAAATGTATGTTAAAAAAAAAAAAAAAAAAAAAAAACAAAAAAGGCAAAAAAAGCAAAAAAAACAAAAAAAACAAAAAAAAACATGCACGTGTACATGTACATTTGTATATGTACATGGTTTTTAGTTTTTAGAAACAACGAAACAGTTATGTTTGTATTATAAATGGTACATATAAGTTAATCGAAAAGCTCACAGTATATGAAAAATAAGTTACATGTGTTAAATAAAAAAAAAATAGGTATATAACAACATCGTTGGCACAAAAAAAAAATAAAATAAAATAAGCCATATTAAACAGAAATAAATAACTGAACATACGAATATATATAATATAA
>NW_022293244.1:10820-12912 GCF_002776525.5 Piliocolobus tephrosceles | reverse complement strand
TTAATAGTTTACTTCTGGTATAATTTTACTTTACTTATTCAACAAACCTGACAATTCAACCAGGTGCCAGGCACACTGTTGCTGAAGAAAAAGAGGTATCTATCAGATACAATTTCTGTCTACATGAAAGTAGAAACACATGAACAAATTATAACAATAAATTGACTAAATTCAGAATCGGAGGGGTTTGTTTCTGTTGTAAACAGCTTTAGTCAGGAAGCCTTAGGAAGTTCTAAACAGGAAATGTTCCAACACACCATCTCAGCATGAAGCAGAAGCCCCCATAATTCAGTTTGCTACCACCAACCTCAACAGCAAGAATTCCAATCCCATTGCTGCAAATTAAGTGTCACTCTGATTGTATTACTGCTATGTAACCCAGTTTTAGACTTTCTGGTTGTCACTTAATGTTCCAAAAAAGTATTAAAGAGAAAATATTATTATAGTGATGAGCCCATCCACTGCAGCCATCTCAACATTATACCAATTATAAGGCCTATCATTTAAAAAGGAAACTGTTAATTTAACTTATTTATCCAAATATCAGTGTAACATAAGCATATTTGCCATCAGACTTTGGATTTACGGGTTAAATAGCATATAAATACGATTAGAGGCTTGAAGTTTACACTTTTCTGGTTCTCTCAAAATTTTTTCAAAATAGCATATGCCTTTCTAAACAATTGTTAGTATATTTTTTTAAATGAAGTTTAAAAGGTATATTTTCCAAAAGCAAAATACAGCTCCCATTAGTAAATCATGATGTTGAAATACAACAGACAACTTCTCTTGGGAATCATTTAATGAGTGCTCACTTTTACACTCTGTCCAGAAATGTCAATGGCTTTAAAATATACAAGTATATTACACAAGTAAACTTATACTTGTTCAGTATTTTGCAATATTTAGTACTTGTTCTAGCTCTCTCTTGCAGAATAGTAAGCTATTCTAAAACTTAAGGAATTATTTATTGTTTAATATTGTTTATTGTTATTATTTGTTTAGTAATTTTAAATAACATTATTTCTCATGGTTTTGTGGGTTGACGGGCACTACAAAAGTTCTCTTTTGGAGTCTTTCTTGCAGTTGCTGTTTTTTGGCTGCTGCCGTAGTTACCTGAAAGCTCAACTAGGCTAAAGATCCTAGACCGGTTACTCACATGGCTGGCAGTGCACATTGGCTGCTGTGTGTGATGCCTATCTGACCTCTCCACGTTACCTGGAGTTCTCACAATGTGGTAGTTGGTCTCAAAACACACAGGGAAATACTAAAATACTTCTTATGAACTAGGCTTGGAGGTCCTAGAATATGACTTCTACTGCATCCTATTGGTAAAGCAAGTCATTGTGACCAGCACAGATTCAAGAAATGGGAGATTTGACTCTACCTGTCAACGTAAAGAGCAGCATGTGCATGCAGGGAGGAAAGAAATTGAGGGCATCATCTTGAAGACTATCTTATCACACCATTATTCCAACTAATGAACATTATGTTTTAGATGGATTGTACTAGCTACTCATGTCTCCCCCAGAAACCCAAGCTAGGCATTGACATATTGAAAAGAACGTCAGTACCATTAAAAAACTCTAGAAAAATCACATGTGATGACTGAGGTTAATTCAGTGTCTCAATTACATCAATATAATTCCCTTCTTGTAACCCTAAATATGGTAAAACAGAATTGAATTCTACAGAAGTCTTTTGTCTGTTTTCCTATGGAATAATTAACAAACACAATAAATGTGTAAAGAGTATGAAGTCCAATTTATTTTAGATTTATACCTCTTAATTTCAAGGCTTATAGAAATCCAGAGAACTAATCATCACAATCCATAATGCCTGGACCAGAAATCATTGTTCTAAGAGTACCCTGTGGCATGCTAAAAATGTATTACCAACTAGGAAATTTAAAACTTTTTTGTTGGTGAATTTTTTTTTTTTTTGAGACGGAGTCTCGCCCTGTCGCCCAGCCTGGAGTGCAGTGGCCGGATCTCAGCTCACTGCAAGCTCCGCCTCCCGGGTTCACGCCGTTCTCCTGCCTCAGCCTCCCCAGTAGCTGGGACTACAGGCGCCCGCCACCTCGCCCAGCTAG
>NW_022293244.1:0-10810 GCF_002776525.5 Piliocolobus tephrosceles | reverse complement strand
TGAAAAGTAAAAAAGTAACAAATTCTGGTTAGACTTCAGGGAAAATAGAATGCTTATACACTGTGGTGAGAATGTAAATTAGTAGCCACTGTGAAAAGCAGTTTGGAGATTTTTCACAGAATTTAAAGCAGAAGTACCATTAAACTGGCAATTCCATTACTGAGTATATATCCAAAAGAAAATTTAAAATTCTACAAAAAGAAACCCCACATGCACTTGTACATTCATCATATTGCTATTCACATTAGGGAAGACATAGAATTAACTTACATGTGAATCAATAAATTGGATAGAAATATATGCTACATAAACACCATAAAATACTATGCACACATTAAAAAGAATACTCTCATGTTCTGTGCAGCAACATGGATGCATCTGGAGGCCATTATCCTAAGGAAATGAATACAGGAACAGAAAACAAAGTACCACATGTTCTTGCCTGTAAGTGGGATCCAAACATGGGGTACTCATGAATATAAAGATGTCAACAATAGACACTGAGAGGAGGGCAGGGGGTGAGAAACTATGGGTACTATGCTCACTACCTTGGTGATGGGATCAATTATATCCCACAATATATGCTCAGTACCTTGGTGATGGGATCAGTAATATCCCACATAGCTCAACATCACACAATATATCCACGTAATAAACCTGCAAACGTATTCCCTGAATCTAAAAAATTTAAGGCAGAGACAGAGTAAGAAGGCAGAATAGAAGCCTACACCACTCATCCCCATACCAAAACACCAAATTTTCACAATTCACTATATTCAAGAAGCACTGTCAAAGGGACCAAAAAACAGGTAAGCACTCACAGTACCTGGTATTAACTTCATATCACTGAAAGAAACATTGGAGAAGACACAAAAAATGACAGTCTGGAAACACTGATGCCACCTCTTTTTCAACCACCAGTAGTGGCCACGTGGTGCAGAGATCGAATGTTTGGGAGAGGGAGAGCACAGTTTGTGAGACTTTGCAATAAACTCAGCACTACCCTGTCACAGTAAAAAGCAGAACCAGATTGTACTCAGCTGACATTTGCCACCAGAGGGAGCATTTGGATTGGCTCCAGCAAGAGGAAAATCTCCCACCTCAGTGTTGAGAGCTTGAGTCTTTAGAAGCCTTGCCGTCATGAGTTGAAGTGCTACTGGACCCTAAGAGAACTTAAGGGGCAGTCTAGGCCACAAGGACTTCAATTATTAGGCAAGCCATACTGCTGAGTTGGGCTTGGAGCCAGTGGAATGTGGAGGGTGGGGAGAATGTGGCCTACTGAGACACCAGCCAGAGCAGCTAGGGGAGTGCTCACAACACCACTCCACCACCCCCCACCCAGCAGCAGCCACACAACACATAGAAACCTGTGAATTTGGGAGAGCGAGAGCACAGTGACTGGAGAACTTAACATTAAAGTCAGTGCTGCCATGTCAGTAAAGACCTAGCAGAATTCCTCACCTGCTGACTAAGGAACCCCTGTACCCAGAATGATAAAACAGTGATACCCAGGCAATAGACCATGGGTACTGGGCCTGAGAAGTGCTAACTTCAGGTGTGACCCGGCACATTTGCAGCTGTGGTAGCTATGATGAAAGACTTCTTCTGTTTGAGAAAAACAGGGGGGAAAGTAAAGGGAACTCTGTGTTGCACCTCATATACCAGCTCAGCCACAGTGAGGTAGAGCACGAAGCAGATTCTTACAGTCCCTGAGTCCAGGTCTAGGGTCTTGGTCAGCATTTGTGCACTTACCCTGGGCCAAAGATTGAGTCCCAGGCATTGCAGAGTTTATCACAAGCTAACTAAATAGTCCTTGGGCAGAACCCCCCTAAGTGCCAGGTTATCTACAGTAAAATAGAAAAGCAGGCAAAATTTGAAGATTCTATACTTTAATCTCTGGCTTCCAGATAGCATCTATGGACCCACTCATGGAACTTGCCACCCTGTAGGCAGAGACACTAACCTGGCTGACTGTCATCTATTAATCATAGAGTCCTAGGGCTTTGAGTAAACTTATATGGTAGCCAAGTAGTGGTTACAGTGGGCCTTGGGTGAGACCAAGTTCTGTGAACTTGGCAGGTGTGAACCAGCACAGTCTCAGTGGTGGCGGCCACAGCAGTCCTTATGTTACCCCAACTCCAGCTCCACATGCCTCTGCACAGAAAGAGAGACTCTGCTGGTTTGAGATAAAGTAAGGGAAGAGAACAAGAGTCTCTACTTGATAAATCAAGAAAATTTTTCTTAATGTTAATCCAAGGCCACCAAGGCAGTACCTCTACGTGTTTGTGTAAACTACTGTGTTATTGGGTTTGGGACCCAAGTCTCTTTGAACACCTGGAAAGCGTTCCCAAAAATAATGGGCACAAACAAGCCCAGACTCTGAAGACTACCATAAAGACTGAACTCTTCAATGCCCAGATATAGATGAACATGTACAAGTATCAAGACCATCTAGGAAAATATGACCTCACCAAGCAAGCTAAATAAGGCACCAGGGGCAAATCCTGAAAAAACAGAGATATGTGACCTTTCATACAGGAAATCCAAAAAGCTGGCTGAGGTAATTCAAAGAAATGCAATATAACACAGAGAAAAAAATTCAAAATTCTAGCAGATAAATTTAACAATGAGATTGAAATAAAAAGAACAAAACAGAAATTTTGAAGCTAAAATGCAATTGTCATACTGAAGAATGTATCAGAATTACTTAAAAGAATCGATCAAGGAGAAGATAGATTTAGTGAACTTGAAGTCAGACTATTTGAAAATACAAAGTCAGAGGAGACAAAAAAGAATAAAAACTAAAGCATGCCTACAAAATCTAAAAACAATAGCTTCAAAATAGCAAATCTAAGAGTTATTGCCCTTAAAGAGGAGGTAGAAAAAGAGATTAGAGTTAAACATTTATTTAAACAAATGGTGTTAAATAATATTTAGCAATTCCCCAGCATTCAATATCAATGTTCGAGTACAAGAAAGTCACAGAACATCAAGCAGATTTAACCCAAAGAAGACCACCTCTAGGCACTTAACTGAACTCCCAATGGTTAAGGATAAAGAAATGATTCTAAAAGCAGCGAGAGAAGAGACGCAAATAACATTCAGTGGAATGTCCTTTAAACCTGATGAAGAAATAAGAACTTTTCCTGACAAACAAAAACTGATGGATTTCATTAACAACTGATATGTCCTACAAGAAATGCTAAGGGGAATTCTTAACCTGAAAGAAAAAAAGTGAGTGAGCAATAAGAAATCATCTGAAGGTACAAAACTCATTAGTAATAGCACACAGAAAAACGCAGAATATTATAACATGGTAATTATAGTGTGCAAACATCTCAAATAGAGTAAACAACCAGTAAAAAAATAATAACTACAACATATTTCCAAGACATGAACAGTAAAATAGGGATTGAAGAGAAACAACAAAAAGTTTAAAAGAGTGGCAATAAAATTAAAGTGTAGAGTTTTTATTAGCTGCCTTGCTTGTTTCTTTGTTTATGCAATCAGTGTTAAATTGTCTACAGTCTAAAATGATGTGTTATAAGATATTATTTTCAAGCCTTATGGTAATTTCAAATTAAAAATCATACCACAGATGTACAAAAAGTAAGAAGCAAGAAATTTGATTATATTATAGGAGAAATCACCTTCACTAAAAGGAAGACAGGAAGAAAAAAAAGAAGGATGAAAGGACAAAAGTCAATCAGAAAACAAATAACAAAATGGCAGGAGTAAGTGCTTATCAGTTATAATATTGAATATAAATAAATTAAATACTCCAATCAAAAGACAAATAGTGGATGAATGGATAGAGAAGCAAGACAATAATCTGTTACCTAAGGAAAAAAAACATACTTTACCTATAAAGATACATTTAGACTGAAAATAGAAGGATGGATAAAGTTACTCCCTGCCAATAGAAACCAAAAAAGAGCAGAAATAGCTATACTTATACCAGATGAAAATAGATTTCAACAGAAGACTGTAGGAAGAGATTAAGAAGGTCATTATATAATAATAAAGAGATCACTTCATCAAGAGCATATAATAATTGGAAATATATATGCACCTAACACTGAAGCACCTAGATAAATGAAGAAAATATTATAAGAGCTAAAGAAAGAAACCTCAATACAATAATGGCCAGACACTTCAACACCCCACTCTAGTCATTGGATAGACTTTCCAGACAGAAAATCAACAAAGAAACATCAGACTTAATCTACACTATATAACGAATGAACCTAATAGATATTTACAGAAAATTTCATCCAACAGCTGCAGAATACACATCCTTCTCCTCAGCACATGGGCTATTCTCAAGAATAGACCATGTGTTAAGTAACAAGTCTAAAATTGATTTATTCAAAAAAATTTTTTGAATTGAAGTAACATCAAGCTTTTTCTCTGACCACAATGGAATAAAACTAGAAATCAATTAAAAAATGAATTTCAGAAACTATACAAACACTTGGACATTAAACATTTAAAAATATGCTCCTGAATAATCAGTAGGTCAATATAAAGTTAAAAAGAAAATAGAAAAATTTCTTGAAACAAATGATAATGGAAACGTAGCATCGCAAAGAGGTACTATTATAAAAGGAAAATGTATAACTATAATTGCACACATAAAAAACAGAAATGCTTCAAGTAAATAACCTAACAATACATCTTAATTAACTAGAATAAAAAGGCCAAACCAAATTCAAAATTAGAAGGAAAGATATAATAAAGATTAGAGCAGAAATAAATAAAGTTAAACTGAAGAAAACAATGCAAAAGATCAATGAAACAAAAGTTGATTTTTTTGAAAAGTAAAACAATTGACAAATGTTTAGACAGGCTAACTGAAAAACAGAGAAGATACAAATTAATAAAATCAGAGTTGAAAAAGGAGACATTACAAGTAATGCTTCAGAAAATCAAAGGATCATTAGTGGCAACTATGAGCAATTGTATGCCCACAAATTAGAAAACCTAGAGGAAATTAATTCTTAGACATACACAACTTACCAAGATTGAACTAGGAAAAAATTAAAAACTTGAAAAGACCAGTAACAAATAACAAAATTAAAGTCATAATAAAAAAGATTGTAGGACCAGACTGAAAAATAGAGAAGGAAAGAACATTTTCAAACCCATTCTTTGATCTGAGAATATTGATGCAAAAATTTGCAATAAACCTAGCAAACTGAATTAAATGACACATAAATAGATAATTCATAATGACCAAGTGACATTTATCCTAGAGATACAAGGATGGTTCCACATTCAAATCAATCCATGTGATATATCATATAAACAGAATGAAGGGGCTGGGCACAGTGGCTCACACCTATAATCCCAGCACTTTGGGAAGCTGAGGTGGGTGAATCACCTGAAGTCAGGAATTCGAAATAAGCCTGGCCAACATGGTGGAACCCCATCTCTAATAAAAATGGAAAAATTAGCCAGGCACCATGGTGGGCACCTGTAATCCCAGCTACTCGGGAGGCTGAGGCAGGAGAATCACTTGAACCTGGGAGGCAGAGGTTGCAGTGAGCCGAGATCATGCCATTGCACTCCAGCCTGGGTGACAGAGAGAGACTTCGTCAAAAGAAAAACAAACAAACAAAAAAACCAGAATGAAGGACAAAATCCATATAATCATTTCAGTTATGCTAAAAAATTATTTGAAAAAATTTAATATTTCTAATAATAAAAAACCCTTTGAAAACTGGGTAAGGAAGGATACCTCAACATAATAAAAGTTATATATGACAGACCCACAGCTGGTATCATACTAAGTGGGGAAAAACTAAAAGCCTTTCCTCTAAAATCTGGAAGATGACAAGAATATCCACTTTTACCACTGTTATTCAACATAATTCTGAAAGTCCTATCTGGAGCAATCAGATAAGAGAAAGTAATAAAAGGCATCCCAAGTGGAAAAGAAGTCAAATTATCTTTTTTGCTGATGATATAATCTTATATTTGAAAAAACATAAAGATTCCTCTGAAAGGGTTTGAATGTGTGTCCCCTCCCAAAGTTCATATTTAAATGTTATTCTTAATGTTGGAGGTGGGCCTGGTGAAAGGTGATTTAACCATCCGGGTGGACTACTCATAAATGGCTTAGCACCATCCCATTTGGTACTATTCTCATGATAGTGACTGAGTTCCCATAAGATCTGGTTATCTAAAAGTGTATAACAACTCACCCTCTGTTTGTTGCTCCTGCTTTTTGCCCTGTTATGTGTAAGATTCTGCTTCAACTTCTGCCATGACTGTAAACTTCCAGAGGCCTTCCCAGAAGCATATGCCAGTGGTATGTCTTCTCTACAGCCTGTAGAATCATGAGCCACTTAAACCTCCTTTTTAAAAAAATATGTTATCTAGTTGTAGGTATTTATAGTGATGCAAAAATAGATTAATACAGAAAATTGGCACGGATGAGTGGAAAATTGTTATAAGAATACCTGAAAATGTGGAATCAGCTTTGTAACTGGGTAAATAGGCAGAGATTGGAAGAGTCTGTACGACTCAGAAAAAGACAGAAAAATGAGGGAAAGTTGAGATTTTCTTAGAGACTGGTTGTTTGGCTGTGACCATAATGCTGATAGTGATCTGGACAGAGAAGGCTGGGCTGAGGAGGTCTCAGATGAAAATTAGAAACTTATTAGGACTGAAGCAAAGGTCAAGCATGTTGTCTTAGCAAAGTGGTTGGCTGAATTTCTGTAGTGCCCTAGGGATATATAGAAGTTTGAAGTTGAAAGTGATGATTTACAGTTTCTGTTGGAAAAATGTCTAGGCAGCAAAGCATTCAAGATGTGGCCTGACTGCTTGTAACAACCTATGCTCACATGTTGGAGGGAAAAAAAGTTGTAACTTATACTTATGAGGGAAGTATAGTGTAAAAGCTTGCGAGCTTTGCAGCCTAATCATGTGGCAGAAAAATAAAAAGCTTTTATAAGAGAGGAACTCAAGCAGGCTGTGGAGCAACCACTTGTTAGAGATACTTGTATAAACTCAAAAAAAAGCAAGTGTTGATAGCCAAGACAATAGGAAAGAGGAATTGAAGGCATTTTAGAAATTTAAAAGGCAGCCCTCCATCGCAAGCCCTGAGGCCTAAAAGAAGAGAATAGTTTCTGGGATTAGACCCAGGACCTGCTGCCTTGGGTAGCCTTGGAACATGGCTCCCTGCATCCTGGTCACTGCTCCAGCTCCAGATGTAGTTCAAATTGGCCCAGTTACAACTATAGTCACTGCTTCAGAGGGTGCAAGTCATAAGCCTTGGTAACTTTCATGTGGTGTTAGGCCTGTGGGTGTACAAAATGCAAAAGTTGAGACTTGTTAACCTCCACCTTTATTTCAAAGGATGTATGGAAAAAGTCAGGGTGTGCAGGCAGAAGCATGTTGCAGGGGTGGAGCCCTCATGGAGAACCTCTACTAAAACAATGCAGAGAAGAAATGTGGGGTCCCCATGCGGGCTCCCCATGGGACATGGCCTAGTAGATCTGTGAGGAGAGGATCACTGTCCTCCAGACCCCAGAGTGATAGATCTAGCTACAGCTTGCACCTTGCACTTGGAAAAGTCAGAGGCACACAATGCCAGCCCGTGAGAGCAGCTATGGGGGCTGAACCATGCCAAGCCACAAGGTCGAAACTTCCTAAGGCATTAGTGTGCCCTGGAAATGGAACATGAATCAAAAATAATTATTTTGGAGCCTTACAATTCAACAACTTCCCTTCTGGGTTTCAGACTTGCATGGGTCATGTGGCCCCTTTCTTTTAGTCCTTAGTCTTTTAGTCTCTGGGTTTTTTAAATTTATTTTTTTATAGCAATGCAGAAACAGACAAATACACTACAATATATTGAGTTCAAAAAATTGTATAAAAAAAACATAGTAATTTAAGAGTGGACAAAAAATTAAATAGACATTTATGAAAAGAAGACATATAAAGGGCAAGCAGGCAAATGAAAAAGTGCTTCACGTTACTGATCATCATAGAAATGCAAATCAAACCCAAAATGAGGTATCATTTCACCCCGGTTAAGGGGGCTTTTATCCAGAAGTCAGTCAGAAACAAATACTGGTAATAGCCAAGATTTGGAAGAAACCTAAATGTCCATTAATAGATGACTGTTGATAGAGAAAATGTGGTACATATACACAATGGAGTGCTATTCAGCTATAAGAAAGAATGAGAGTCTGTCATTTGCAATAACATAAATGGAACTGAAAGTCTTTATGTTAAGTGAAATAAGTCAGGTGCAGAAAGACAAATGTCACATCTTCTCACTTATTTGTAGGTGCTAAAAGTTGAAAGAATTGATGTCATAGAGATAGAGAGTATAAGGGTAGTTACCAGAGGCTGGGAAGGGCAATGGGGGAACAGGGGGATAGTGGGGATGCTAAATGCATACAAATAATTGTTAGAAAGAATGAATAAGATGGTATTTGATAGCACAACAGGGTGACTATAGTCAAAAATAATTTACCTATACATTTTATAAAAACTAAAAGAGTATAATTGGTTTGTTTATAACACAAGCTGTAAGTGCTTGAGGGGATGGATACCCCATTTTTTATTGCGTATTACTCAGTGCATGCCTGTATCATGAACCCCCATGACTTATGTCGTGTACCCCCATAAATATATACACCAACTATGTACCTACAAAATATAAATTAAACTATGTACCCACAAAAATAAATTAAAATTAAAATTAAAACCAAAGGGGGGAAAGTATAATGAGGCACGTGTGACCCATGGCTTGAACTAGCTTTTCAGGTTAACTTTGGGATGTCCTTATCCAAGGAGAGGGGTCCATTTAGTCAATAGGGGCTTAGAAATTAATTTTTAGTTTATAAGTGGAAAAAAGAAGAATGTTTAGTCCTGAGCCATAGCTCTCAGTCAACCCCTGCAGGGAACCCTGTTCTTTACTCTGGAGATAAACACTATTTTTCTTTTCCACTGAATAATACCACATTCCAAAATGATGGGAAACATCTTGAAACTAAGAGGTACAACCTTATTAAATTTGATTTGGTTTCGATTGTAATTAATTTAGTCACATGTGTTAGAGAGTTTGTCCTCGGTCTTCTCCTACTTTAGGCCCATGATCTGTTGAATTTGCTCAGCTCCCTGCTCAACAGCAGGAAATCAGTTAGAATTATTTAAAAATTTAATTATGGCTGGGAGCGGTGGCTCATGCCTGTAATCCCAGCAATTTGGGAGACAAAGGTGGGCAGATCACTTGTTGTCAGGGGTTTGAGACTAACCAGGACCACATTTTGGTAAACATACCAAATGCCATCAAACAAAATGGACAAAATTCCTGAGAAATACATTCTATTCTTGAGGAGTAGACTTGCTGTGTTAGAGGAATTCATGGTTACCAAGCTTCTAGTTTAATAAACATGACTAGAATATTCTGTCTTAATATGAGTAGCTAGGTACTCACAAGGCATCTAGAAAGTTAATACTTATGGTCTGAAAATAGCCACATTTTTTAGCTGGCCACAAATTACAATTGCAGAATATTTATGGTCATACAAGACATCTTCCACAAAGCTTGAAAATTGTATAAATGTCCTAGGAGTGCAGCAGTTTTTCTTAAAGATAATATTAATGAGCTAGCTTAGGTCAACGGGTTAATGGTCAATGTTAAAACCAATAGCCCCTGACTTTAGTGAGTACATCTGAACCTTCCACGTTTAATTATAACTCTTTCTCTTTGTAGTTACTTATAAGTAGAGGCACTAACAAAAGACAATGCATTCCTGCTCTTGTTTTCTGAGGGTGTCCAACTCTGTAATGGAGTCATTTCTAATAAACTTGTTTCTTTCACTGTGCTCTCTGACTCACCTCCAATTTTTTCCTGCACAAGATCTAAGAATCCTACTTTGTGGTCTGTATCAGGACCCTGTTTTCTAGCAACACTTTTCAGCAACACCATGGAGGGACACCAAGATAAGACCCCCACTCCAAGGAAAACAATCCACATAGAATCAATCAGCTGGCAAGTGGGTCGCCTTTTAGAGTCGTGAAGCCATTCAGGTGGGCAAGAATGATTATCTACTACTCCTTAAGTGAGAGGCCCTAGGGTATAATGTTAGGGTGAGAGACTCAGCCCAAAAAGTTAGAGAGCTGGGGGTGTCATACTCAGATTAGAGGCCAAGATCCCAAGGTTAGATGCCCTGGGGTACATTGAGAAGAATGGGTTTGGCTAAACAAGATGTTTGCCACTCTCTTTTTGGACTGTCCACCTTGTGCTCTCTGTCCCTCACCTGAGTGCTCTGCATCTTGTCACCTTTCTGCTCACCACCTCTGTTTTATGGTAGCCTATAGGCTGCCCCAGGAAAGAGGCCCCAAACAGTTTAGCTTTTACTTTCCTCAACGATCCTCTGACTTTTAGCTGATTGCTTATTTAATTTGCCACTGCTCCAAGTGACACTGAAAAAAACAGATGTCTTGGAACCGAGTATTTTTGTACCTTAGTTATCAGAAAAAATCAGCAATAACCTCTCCATCATTATGATTAGAAGTTGAAATGTGGTATTTAACAGTCCTACATGGTAAGTTCAGATATGCCTGTTTAGTGACAGCCTCTTTTATGACAAACCCCTGCAAACAATTAGGCTCAAGATGGAGAACATGAGACTTTTTCTTAACAGTTTTCTCTCATTTCTTAACCATAAGGTCATCTTTGATGAGCTGGTATAGGGCAGTGGACCCTTCTTTCTTAACCCAGCATGTCACTTTTTCCCTGAAAGAGTTTTGTCAGTTTTGTCATAGCAGTGCGAAAATGGACTCATGC
>NW_022293240.1:0-1007 GCF_002776525.5 Piliocolobus tephrosceles | reverse complement strand
GTATATATACACATATATAACTACCAAAAAAAAATTCCTTCAATCAAAATGGTAAGTTATTTCCTAAGCTACATTAATTTTTTTATAAAAATGTCAAAATATTTTAATTAAATGTGCGCGAATGCATATATATATATAGTATACGCATTCCAAATTTTACGAGCCAGTCTCCAACTATCATCACCATTTTAACATAGTTCCCTTTTCACCTATAGGAATTTTTCTCGTATCTTTTTTTTTTTTTTTTTTGCATAACATGAAGTGGATAAATATTACGTACATATAGGTAAGCATTATTAACAAAAAATAGCTTAATTAATATTAAAAAAAAAAAAAAAAAAAAGGATTAACATGATTATGCCTGTATATATTTGAACACATTTAAAGGATTAACATACTTATGCGTATATGTATTTGTACATATTTGAACGTTTGTAAAATACATGGTTAATTAAAGTTTTAATGCATATTATATTATAAATTTTATACATAGCCTTTTTTTGTTTTAGATATGTATATATATTTTATTATTTGTTGTGATGCGAATTATCACGTTGTTGTGTTTTTTTGAATTTTTAATTATTATGCATATGTGTCTGTGTATATATATATATATATATATATATATATGTACGCATGGGTCCATGTGTATTTATAACTAGTTGCAGGTAATAAATGAAACCATTATATACATTTATATCTTATATATATGTTTTATGTATTACTTATAAATATGCATTTTTATGTACATGTTTTTATACATACTAATATAAAAATTTTAATATGTTTTTTTTTTGCAACAATTTTATTGACTCAATCAGGTTTTTATAAAAAAAAAAAATAATAATGATCATAATTATAGTAATAAAAGGTATGCAGTCATATATTCATTAAATGGTAATATTTTAAAATAATGAAATTATTTTTTTTTCTTTTTTCAGATTGTAAAAATAAAAAACCACTAATTTTATTTTTGCTCTTTTTCTGCTTAGTTTTTTTTTTAGCGT
>NW_022293238.1:0-1235 GCF_002776525.5 Piliocolobus tephrosceles | reverse complement strand
CAAACAAAAAAAAGAAAAAAAAAAAAAACATAGGTTATAAAATTTATGCATACTTTAATTTGCTTAAAATGTTCTTTTTTTATTTAATAATGTTTTTATATGAAGACTTTTTAATAAGTCCTTTTAAATACACTTTTTTTTTTTTTTTTTCTTTTTTTAATCTTTCTGAAATAACTTTTTTTCCATTGTAATATTATTATTTATATGGAATTATAGCGTAATAAGGTACTAAACACTTTTACCTTTTGGCTTTTTTTTTTTTCGCCTTCTCCACCTATCATCTTATTTTGATCTTTTCATATAAATATATATATATATATTACATACACACATGCACTTATATATTATTTTTTGTTTTATTATTCGAAAAACACGCATAAAAAGAAAACTGTTTATAACTTTTATATAATTGTTAACAGTTGTTTATAGCTTTCTTCAATTCTTAAAACTATATGAAAGCACTTCAAAGCTTTAATAAGAATAAATATTTTGGATGTGAGTAAAATATACAAGAGTTTAAGAATTTTTAGTTAGAAAAAAAAAAAAAAAAAAAAAAAAAAATGCTTAAAAAAGTGTAACAATTGGCTATAAATGGTGGGAAGTCAAAAAATAAAAGAGTACTAAAAAAAAAAAAAATTAACATTTATGATGTGAATTATGTATATTTATAATAAACTAGTGTACAACATGTTTTGACTTTTCCAATAACACATGTTCTTATCTTTATCTCTCAAATATCTAGCTACCACATTAAAAACTAAAATAAGAAAAAAAATAAAATATTTATAATTGCTTGAAAAAACTTTTACCTTACTTTCTATTGTTAAAAATGAAACATTTTTTTTTTTTTTTTTCCAAACCGTATACGTTTATGCATTAATGTATATGTAGTATTATTTATATACGTTTAACATTCAACTTATGTGACATATTTTTAATCTGCTAGTATTTGTACTATAATATATATATATATATATATATATAACATGTGAACAAAAATAAAAATGTAGATATAAAACATTGCTCTGATGGAAACAAAAAAAATGTATACATTTACATATGTATGTGGCATACGTCATATGTGACATGAATGCATGTTAAAGTAAAATATGAATTTTTTTTTTTTTTCTTTTTTTCGTGCTGTAAAATTTGCACCTGAGAAAAAAGAAAAAAAATTACTAATTAGCTCATTAAGGTTATCACTAAATAAAAGGCGTACCATTCGTTATAAAACA
>NW_022293237.1:0-1344 GCF_002776525.5 Piliocolobus tephrosceles | reverse complement strand
ATAAATAATTATATATAATTTTATTATTTAGATATATAAATTAATTTCTACACTTTTCTATTATTAATACACAATGAAACTATATATTATTTTTTATATTGTTAATATATTATTTATAATCAATTTAGTAACGACACATGGTCAATTAACCCATGCTTCTAATTATAGTAGCAATTTGAAAAAACAGAATTTAAAGTTTAAAAAACTTATGTGTTGCAAAAGCAGTTTGTGGAAATATATACTATTATACTTATTAGGAACATTGATATTAGGAGGTGGGCTCTTCATAGGAATTATTTTTGGCACAACATATTTAAAAAAGGGTCCAAAACCTGAACCAGACAAGGTTGTTAAACTGGAAAGGGAAGTTGACACAATTGTAAATAAAATTGAAGATATTGAAATGCAAGTTAAAACACTTGAAGATAAGGTTGTATACATGTCATATAAAACAGGGGTTGCTGATAGAAAATCTGGACAATTAAATGCACAAGTTAAAGATGAAATAAGTATAATGACGGAACTTAAAAACAGGCTTTCTTCAAATACACCATAAATTAGTGATTTAAAATCAGATCGAAAATCTATGTGAGATAAACAAAACGTGAAAATATTTAATAAAGCTGTTATGTGAAAAATTTTAATGTTTTTGTATAAATAACATCGTAAATAATGTTTTAATATAAGTCATGATGTTTTTATACGATAATAAACTTTTTGATTCAACATGTTTAGAAAAAAAAACATATTATGAAAATATTTTATTTACCTTGAGTTTGATATTAAATAGAAAAATAATTCCCTTACTTAAATTATTTAATTCTATTTATACGTAAGTATATATGATATTATAAAAATAAACTATGACGCGAAAAAAAATAATTATAGTATAAACCACAGTTTTATATATCATATTTTTTGTAAAATAACGACATCACATTTTATACATTTTTCAAATCCAAGTTAAATTTGTTTTCTAAATTATATTAATAACACTGATTATCATATAAATTAAATTTCTAGTATTTATAGTATAAATGTGTTATTTATGTTGTTTATTTGTTGCTATATAGTATTGATATCGTGTTTTTTATGTTGCAATAAAACTTCATATAATTAATAAAAATTAAAAGAAATTAGACAAAATATAAACAATTGTTATACCGATCAATTTTTATTTTTTATGTTATATCAGTGGTATTGGAAATTTATACAGAATTATAAAAAAAATAAAAAAACATACATTACACACGTATAATACAAGCTTTATGTTTTACTTTTGTTGTATGTAACAGCCAATATCAAATTTCATAAAAAGCGTTATCTCTAAATATGATTACATGC
>NW_022293236.1:0-1138 GCF_002776525.5 Piliocolobus tephrosceles | reverse complement strand
ATGGTGATAATACTTGGTTGTAGCATAATAGCTGTTGAAGATTCATTTATTGAGTAGTTGCAAATGTATGTTTTTTTTTTCTTTTCTTTTTTTAATTTTTGATAAAAATTTAAGTTGAATGAAATTGTAAGAATATTTAACAATTATTTTTTTGAAAAATAATAATAAATATATTTATTTATCTCGTTCTTAGAGGGTTCTCATATATATATATATATGTATATATTTAGAAAACGCGTTTCATGAGTTTGCTAATAATTAAAAAAATATACATATGTATATATATAACACTAAGATATATTAAGTAATAAAGTTAACAATGTACAACATACGGTTATATATATCACAACATTGACACAGTTTTTTTTTTTTTTTTTTGTTATTGACAAACACAAAAGTGTGTACATAAATTGGTGTTTATGCATACTTAAGCATATTTGTTTGTGCGTGTGCACGTATATACATATACGTAAGTATACACTAATGTGCGCATTTTACCAAGAATAAAACTAATTAATTTTTCATTATATAAAACGCTTATAAAAACAATAACGATGTTTACGTTAGAATTATACGCAATTTTAAATCAACCAATGTAACTATTTTAAAAAATATTTCAAGGAGTAAAAGATTAAAAATTATATGTAAAGACAATCATAAATTCATTTTTACAAAATAAAAAATCATGAGAACCTGGAATGTTTTATTTGCAATTTTTTTTATTTTTTAATTTTTAAATGATACACCTTGTACTTAACAAAAAAAAAAAAAAAAAAAAAAAAAAAAGATAGCTAACTTTTTCTTTTACGCTCGCTGTAATACATTTTTGACATATGTTATATATATAAATATTTGTCATAAAAAGGCAATTGAAAATTATGAAAGAAATAAAAAAAAATAGTTGAATTACATAAAAAATAACAACACATATATTTTTTTAATTTCTCTTATTTAAGTTATAAATAATAGTTTAACTAAATATATGTTTTTTTTTCTTCAACTGATCATACTCACAAAAACAAGATTATGATTGTGCTCGAAAACTGTTTTATAATTTCGTTTTTTTTAAATTTTATGGGGAATGTTATATATATGCACATACGTACATATTTACGAATATGTTAATTATCTTCCTTTT
>NW_022293235.1:0-1287 GCF_002776525.5 Piliocolobus tephrosceles | reverse complement strand
TTTTTTTTTTTTTTTTTATATATCCGCTTTTTAGGATACTACGCTTGATGATACGTTGCCGCTCGTTGTGCCAGGTACAGATTTAAAAGTAGAACAAGACGAAACAGAGAGGTCTAGTGACAAGCATATACAGTTTGAACAAATTGAAGGTTCGAACAACGTTCAAATTAGAAACTGCGAAAATGAAGTTATAAAATTAAAAAACGTCGTAAACAAATTCGAAAAGGATTTAGGAAATGAAAATATTAGTAAAGTAAAAATAGATGTCGAATTAAAATATTATAAAGAGAAACTGAAAGAAGAAATAGAAAAAAATAATGACTATACAAATAAAATAAAAAGTTGTGAGTTATGTATAAACGAATTTAAAAATGAAAATATAAAATATATGGTATTAAATGATGAGAAGAAAAATTTAATTGAAAATAATAATGAATTAAAAGGTCAGCTAAAAAGTGTAAAAACATTGTTACATACTATAAGAACGAAAGAGCAAATATTTTATACGTTTGCCGAAAAAATATATAATATTATAACATTTTTAAAAAAGAATAATGAATGTGATATTATTAATAATAAACTGACTAACCGAATAAGTATGACGAATGACAGGGTGTTTGTTCAGGTAGAGTTATATATCGACCTTATATCTGGTTGTATACGGAATTTAGTTCAAATGAAAAGAGGGTTACAGGTGCGTATATATATATATATATATATATATATATAACTGATAAAAATAGTACGCGAGTTGAAGGGAACGTTTAAAGTGATTTTCGTATGACGTGCGCTAAAAAAAAAAAATGTATACCTCTTAGTATGCTAAGAATATATAGCAAAAATATATATATACAATAAAGTGCATTTTTTTTTTTTTTTTTTTTTTTTTTTTTTTTTTGCAGGATAAAGTTGAGGAGCTAGACAAAATAAAAAACGAATCGAGTCAAATAAAAAACGAACTACTACTAAAATGCAAAAGCTATGAAATTATAAAATCCAAAATAGAAAAATTGGACGATAATATAGATAAAACAAATTTAACAACTGTTAATGAAAAAGAAAGTGACAATAATAGTAATATGATACTAGTAGATAAATTAAGAGATGAGTTAAAAAAAGGAAATAAAATAATAACGATTTTAAAAAAAAAAAATGGTTTACATATAAAAAAAATTAAATTATTAAAAAAGAAAGAATATATAAGTAAAAAAAAGATGTATAAACTAAAACATATTATAGAGCATAATAAAATAATTGCACATAAACATATAAAATTAAGTGATAATA
>NW_022293234.1:605-1110 GCF_002776525.5 Piliocolobus tephrosceles | reverse complement strand
CGAGAAAAACAAAAAGTATACTAGTTATTTTTAAAGACATGGGGAATAATATATTTTTTTTTATCAACCGAAAATAAATTTTCATTTTATGTTTTTTTTTTTTTTTTTTTTTTTTTTAACCTCATTAATGCAATTATTTTAAATAACAACTTTTATTTAAAAAAAAAGAAAAAGAAAAGAACACGAAAAAAAGAATAAAAAGAAAGGGTTATATGTCGCTCACATAAAAAACGTCGATGATTATTTAAAATAAAATAAAAAAAAAAAAAAAAAAAATGGGCTGCTTAATAAAGTAATATCATATTTAGTTACAACTAAACAAAACAAAATAATATACTCACATATTTTAATAATATATAATATTTAAATATATAATGCTATAATTTCATCACTAAAAGTAGTCATATATAGCATACGTATACACACGTTCGTATTATATACGTTACTATAATCTAGTCCTCTTATTGGTTTTTTTTTTTTTTTTTTTTTTTTTTTTTTTTTTTTT
>NW_022293234.1:0-505 GCF_002776525.5 Piliocolobus tephrosceles | reverse complement strand
CGAGAAAAACAAAAAGTATACTAGTTATTTTTAAAGACATGGGGAATAATATATTTTTTTTTATCAACCGAAAATAAATTTTCATTTTATGTTTTTTTTTTTTTTTTTTTTTTTTTTAACCTCATTAATGCAATTATTTTAAATAACAACTTTTATTTAAAAAAAAAGAAAAAGAAAAGAACACGAAAAAAAGAATAAAAAGAAAGGGTTATATGTCGCTCACATAAAAAACGTCGATGATTATTTAAAATAAAATAAAAAAAAAAAAAAAAAAAATGGGCTGCTTAATAAAGTAATATCATATTTAGTTACAACTAAACAAAACAAAATAATATACTCACATATTTTAATAATATATAATATTTAAATATATAATGCTATAATTTCATCACTAAAAGTAGTCATATATAGCATACGTATACACACGTTCGTATTATATACGTTACTATAATCTAGTCCTCTTATTGGTTTTTTTTTTTTTTTTTTTTTTTTTTTTTTTTTTTTT
>NW_022293233.1:0-3654 GCF_002776525.5 Piliocolobus tephrosceles | reverse complement strand
GCCCTTGTAGATGCCCCAGCCAAGGCCCCTGCACTGAATGGGCCAAGGAAGTTTATGGGCATGCTGCTCAGCATACATAGAACTGGGCCAGAATACTCTGAAGAAGAACAAAAATGGGCCAGGGATTGCATTTCAGTCCAAGGCTCCTCTGGCTGGCTGAATGATGGTAATAAATTACTAATGCCAAGTACCAATCATAGGAATATATTTCAGCACTTTCATGATTCCTTTTACCCTAGAAGGAATTCTTTGTTTCTGTTAATGTCTCATTTGTTTATAGGGGTAAATCTTTTCAAGACACTAAAATAGGTGATTCAGCCCTGTAAGCTCTGTGCCTGACATGACCCAAACGGCCAGCAATTTTCTTCTTCTCCAGTTAAACCTGTCCAAAAATTGAGGAACTTATCCAGGTGAGAACTGGCAACTCTAATTTACTCACATGCCTTTCTGCAGGAGATTCAAATGTTTGCTAATGCTTACTGATACCTTCACTGGATAGATCGAGGCATTCCTCGCCCCATCTGAAAAGTGTTTACCAGAAGAAATAACTCCTCAATTTGGGTCATCTAAAAGCCTGCAAAGTGACAATGGCCCATCTTTCACAGCAGGCCTATCCCAACACCTATGCTCAGCTTTAGGAATCCAATATGACCTTCACTCTGCGTGGAGACCGCAGTCCTCTGGAAAGGTGAAGGGGCTAATCCTACTCTAAAGAAGACTCCAGCTAAACCAGAGGCCTATCTCTAACACCCGTAGCTTACTGCGGGTTTGAACTGCTCCAAAGTCAAACTTAAAATTAAGTCCTGTCGAGTTAACATCTGTGGTCTTTCCTAACCACAGATCTCCTAATAGATGAAAAGGCTCATCAATTACAAAAATATGTCATCGGTCTAGGACAGTTGCAAAGGCACTCTGTGAATATGGAAACAAGAGGCTTCCCCTCCCACATGGGAGGAAAATTCAGTTTCAGGTCTGCTAGGGATTTAGTCTTACTAAAGACGTGGGAGGAAGTTCTCCAGCTGACCAGCTTTCCCCAACATGGAAAGGACCACAGCAAGCCCACCTGAGCTCCCCAATAGAGGTTCAACGCCAAGGGATTCACAGGTGGGTACACCTGTGTGGAAGTAAAGCTGTTGCTTCTTCTGGGAGCCCAATCCGAGGCTGAGGCCGGTGGGCGCCGGGCTATGTAAGCCTTGGCGGAGGGCGGGCTGGGTCACTGCGCATCTGCTACTCCTTCTGGCCTTTCTCCTACTACCCTAATCCCACCTTGGCCATGGGGGAGATTATGCTCATGCAGATTGGGCAATGCGGGAACAACATTGGCACCAAGGTTGGCATCCGGGGCTCTGAGGGCCCAGCTCGGGCCTGCCTAGTGGCCAGGGAAGATGTTGGCAGTAGCAGTGGAGGGGCGGTGCTCCTGCATTGTGGCCCCTGAGCTCCCTGCTGGGGACACGGTGGAACTGGTCGACTGGCGAGGCGGCCGGGATGGATCCCAGGGACATAGAGGCTAGGGATGGGGATGTGGATGAGGCTGGGGGTGGAAGAGGAGCTAGGAGAGGAGCTGGGGTGCCTCCAGCTCCCAGGCCTCCATGACTCAGCCCTGGCCTGTCTGGCCCCTCCAATCTCTTGCAGTTCTGGGAGGTGATCTCTGATGAACATGCCATCGACTCTGCTGGCACCTACCACGGGGACAGCGACCTGCAGCTGGAGCACATCAACGTGTACTTCAACGAGGCCAGGGGTGAGACCCCAGTCCTTCTCCCATTGCCCTCCTGGGAATGGTGGCCCTCCCCTCACTAATGCCTTCCCGCCCCACACAGGTGGCTGGTACATGCCCCGTGCTGTGCTCGTGGATCTGGAGCCGGACCCCATGAACTCGGTGCACTCGGGGCCCTTGGGGCAGATCTTCAGGCCAGACAACTTCATCTTTGGTGAGCTGCGGGGAGTGAGGACTGGGGTGCGGCTCCTAGCCAGAGTAGCTCAAAGTCTAGGAATGCCCCAAGGTCATCGCTGTGGGAACTGTGGAGCCAGGGCCCCTGAACACCCTCCTATCCTCCAAGTCGCTCAATCTGCCTCTCATAAAGGGGTTTTGGGAGGAAGGCCCAGGTGTCTCCTCAAGGTGTGGAGCTACTGATGTAAACTCCCTGCAGGGAGCTGAGCCGGGGCTGTGGCTACTGCCTTCCCTGAAAATGGGCAGGAGCCACCTGCAGCGAGGTTCTGTTAGCCTGTCTCAGGTTTGACTCCTGACTTGATTTCTAACAGGGGAAGCTGCTGTCCTGTAACTCTGGGGGAGGGGGGTTCATTTGCTCCACCTCCAGGGTGAATGGCGCTTTCATCTCACAGGTGACGCTTGGCCCATTTTGCATTGTGGTGGTGACCACTGATGATGGTATACTTGGCCATCGAGTGACTGGCTGTACTGTCTTACAGGTCAGTGTGGGGCCGGAAAAATCTGGGCCAAGGGGCACTACACAGAAGGCATGAAACTGATGGAATCAGTGATGGACGTTGTCAGAAAGGAGGCTGAGAGCTGTGACTGCCTGCAGGGTTTCCAGCTGATCTACTCCCTGGGTAGGGGGACTGGGTCTGGGATGGGTACACTTCTTATTAGTAAGATCTGGGAGGAGTATGCAGACAAGATCATAAACATATTCAGTGTCCTGCCCTTGCCCAAGGTGTCACACACCGTCGTGGAGCCCTATAATACAACACTGTCATTTCATGAGCTCATAGAAAACTCACATGGGACATTCTATTTAGATAATGAAGCCTTACTGGACATCTGCGATAGCACCCTAAAACTGCCCACACCCACCTATGGTGATCTGAACCACCTGGCGTCTGCTACCATGAGTGGGGTCACCACGTGCCTGCACTTCCCAGCCCAGCTGAATGCTAACCTGCAGCAGCTGGCCCTGAACATGGTCCCATTTCCCCACCTGCATTTCTTCATGCCTAGCTTTGCCCCACTGACCTGCCAGGGCAGCCAGCAGTACCCAGCCCTGTCCGTGGCTGAGCTTACCCAGCAGATGTTTGATACTAGGCATATGACAGCCTGCGACCCCTGTCATGGCAGCTACCTAACGGCAGCTGCCATTTTCAGGGGGCGAATATGCCTGAGGGAGGTGAAGGAACAAATGCTCAACTTTCAAAATAAAAATAGTTGCAACTTTGCTGACCAGCTCCCCGGTGGCATTAAAACAGCCTTCTGTAACATCCCACTCTGGGGCCTAAAATCTTCGGCTGTTGCTATTGGGAATAACACGGCCATCAAGGAACTCTTCAAGCGTGTCTCAGAGCAGTTTACAGCAATGTTCAGGCGCAGGGCCTACCTCCACTGGTACACAGGTGAGGGAATGGACGAGATAGATTTCATTGAGGCCTAGAGCAACATCAACTACTTAGCCAAACAGTATCAAGAACAGGAGGATGCCACAGCCAAGCAGGAGGAGTTTGAGTGTGTTGAGGAGGAGGTGGCCTAGAACTTTCTTTTTCTGGGTAAAGGAGGGAAACTGGATTCTTTAGTGTGTTCTGACAGTCATGTGTCACTACACACTTGTGTCTTCACCTCTCCTGATGCATTTTAAAGTGTTTTTTAGTGTGTGGTTTTGCCTAATAAAGTATCTTCGTAGAATCTGGTTTCATCTCCAACTT
>NW_022293230.1:0-1023 GCF_002776525.5 Piliocolobus tephrosceles | reverse complement strand
GAATATATATTATTCCGTATAAAAAAATTTATGATATATTTATTATTCCGTGTAAACAAGTTATGATATATATATTATTCCGAATAAACAAGTTATGATATATTTATTATCCCGTATAAGCAAGTTATGATATACTTTTTTATTTAAGCATTTTTAAAATAGAGTAGTTATGTAAACGTTTTAGCTGAAGGAACATTCATTTTTGCTTATATTTTGTTGCTTATATTTTTTTGCTTATATTTTTTTGCTTATATTTTTTTGCTTATATTTTTTTGCTTATATTTTTTATTTTATTTTATTTTATTTTATTTTTTTTTTTTTTTTTGTCACATGTTCACTTATATAAGCATTTATAAAAAGAACCGTAATAAATAGTATAAGGTCATTATTAAACCGTCATATACGTTTATTTTTAAAGTGTTTACTTATTTAAGCGTATACTTATTTAATGTGTTCGTTTATTTAATAATTTGTTTTATCTTTTTTTTTTTTATTCCCTTTTTTACTTTTTACTTTTATCCCCTCTTTTATTTGTTCATTTTTTATGTTTTATTTACTTTTTGTACCTTTTTTTTTTTTTTTTTAGTTTACTATTCATACATGTGGAGACAACTTTAAAACAGTTTAGCTGTATAAACTTTTTATAAAAAAAAGGAACTTTAAAAAATAAAGATGTTATACGACAAAATTATAAATGTGCATAAATTGACATATATGCACATGTATAAGAATAGCTGGAGACAGTATTATGTATCATAGGTACAACAAAACGGGTACAAATAAGGGCGTTACATTTATCATATTAACATATTTACGCCTGAATAGATAATTTTTTATATTACGCACGTATGTACCATTAAGAGAAAAAAAAAAAAAAACTTTGAATAACATTTTTTTTTTTTTTTTTTTTTTTTGTGTGTGGTCAAAAAATTATTAACTCCCCACTATTGTAAACATTACATAGTGCATATTTCAAATAGCCGCATATATATATAAAAGAGAAAAAAGTGTAGAAATGTATGT
>NW_022293229.1:0-1053 GCF_002776525.5 Piliocolobus tephrosceles | reverse complement strand
ATTAAATTTCGTTCGTTGATTATATTGTATATCTAATTTTAATTATTAGCTTTCATTTTTGAATTACTTATTTTGTTTGGAATTGTGAGTTTTTTTTTTTTATTTTTCTGATACGCAAGTTATATATATTTATATATGTTTATGTAATAATTCATTTATAAATCAACAAAGTTTCCACATAAAAATACGTATACTTACGTGTTTTTGTTGTATCTATTTATTGCATATATATACATATATATATGGACATTTTTATAACATATTCGCTTATGTGCGTAGTTATTTATACGTATTTATGTATATATATGTATATATAGTTCTATATACACATATATTTACAGACATAAGTTATGTACTTATTTTTCATTAGGATCATTTTTTATTTATTGCATTTATATACACACATGTTTGTTTAAAATGATAAAAAATATCGAAGGGGAGGGGTATAAAGAGAATAACACTAACAAACTCTGACAAACATTTGTAGGACTTTCCCCCTTTGTGTTACCTTGTACCTTTTTGTACATATATACATACAAAACATATATAGCCTAATTTTCTGCATGCTTCTGTAGTCTTGGGTTTAAAAAAAAAAAAAATAAATAATAATAATAATAACCTCATAAAACCATAATAATATCAATTATTTTATTTTTTTTATTTTTTTTAAGTGCTTCAAGTTGTATATACGTACAACTGTAATATAGGTATTGATAAATTGGACTCTGTTGTTTAGTTCAGTTTCGTTTAGTTCTGTTTCGTTTAGTTCAGTTTCGTTTAGTTCTGTTTCGTTTAGTTCTGTTTCGTTTAGTTCTGTTTCGTTTTGTTCTGCTTTTCTCTTCTGTTTTTCTCTTCTGTTTTTCTCTTCTGTTTTTCTCTTCTGTTTTTCTCTTCTGTTTTGTTCTTCTGTTTTGTTCTTCTGTTTTGTTTTGTTTTGTTTTGTTTTGTTTTGCTGATCGGTACTATTCAGTACTGTTTAGTTCAGTTCTGTCATGTTATGTTCTGTTCCGTTTCTTATTTTTTTTTTTTTTTTTTTTTTTTTTTTTTTTTTTT
>NW_022293226.1:0-1624 GCF_002776525.5 Piliocolobus tephrosceles | reverse complement strand
TTTTTTTTTTTACATTTGAAGGAGACATAGCTGGACTATAATTGTTTAACCAATTTTTTAAAACGGTATGAAGTTCTTTGTAATATTTGCATAAACACATTTTATTTTTGCATGTAAAGTAAACTGGGCTTTTATGTATGTGCCAAATAGAACCAACAGAAATATAGAAGAAAATAAAGTATACATACATTGTGGTATCATGTAATTCTACTTTCAATATGTTATGTTTTCAACATAAGAGGTGATAATCATAAACATAATGACCTATGAATATGATAGTATAAGTATAACCATATTTGAATAATTACTTATAAATCACTGATGCTTTTATTTTATATTTTTTTTTTTTTTTTTTTTTAGCAGTTAACAACTTTTCGACCTCCCTTTTTTTTTTTTTTTTTTTTTTACGATTTTCGTTATTTTTATTTATGCAAAAGTATATATACACAGAAGTTAAAATGTTATTTATCTGTTATTGCTTTTGTACAATTACATTTGAACAAAGCATAAAAAAAAAAAGGAAAATGATTCATTTACATGATTAGATAAAATTACTCTCATAAAGTGAACTATAAACAAAAAAAGAAAAGAGGAAAGAAAAAAAAAAAGATAAAAAAAGAAAAAATGAAAAAGGGGATACCCATTGCATTATTTATCAATCTGTTAGTGCATTTGTTCAAAAAAAACACGCTCGCCCAGCAGTCGTGCATTAAGTTTTTCGGTTTCTATATATTCAATCGTTTTATTTTTTTTTTTGAAATCGCAAATATTTTAAAAACAAAAGTTAAAAAACTTAAATAAATCATAAACAGATAAAACATATAAAATTCGACATATATATATATATGTATATACGTACGTATATACTCAAAGATAAATATATCAGCACATTACGTTTACAATACTTCGTATAAACCTTAGCCAAGGTTAAAAAATATGCTGATATATATATATATATATATATATATATATATATATATATATATAAAAATATATACGTAAAAAATAATTTCGACAAACGGGTACATAAAATTATTTGGCCATGCAATACACATATATATGACATAAGCGTTTAACAGTATATTAATATGTTAAACAGTAATTTTTTTATTCGTTATTTTTTATATACATATATATTTAGTGCTTTAAAAATAGTTAAAAGTTAGCCATAAAACACTATTTTATAAAAACAAAAATGGTCACATATTAAAAAAATAACGTTTTAAATAATTACTGTGTTTAATTTTTTTAATAAATAGCAAAAAAGGCATTTTTTTCGAACATCATCGATACTGAGTTTTTATTTTATTCGAGTACAACTAGTATTTTATAAAAATATATAAATTTTTAATTTTTTTATACAAGTTAACAATTAAACAAGTTTTAAAAAAAAAAAAAAGAAAAAAAAGAAAAAAAAAGGGTCGAATTATGCATGCGAGTATACGGACAAACCACTAACTTTTTACCTCATATACATATAATTATATTTATATATATATATATATATATATGTAATACTTTTTTAACCTTCTGCACGCAACAATTTTATATATTAAAAAAAAATATGGCTTGCGTTTTTATTAAAAAAGCTATAGTTACATGGAAATAAATTAATCATATAATA
>NW_022293224.1:0-1895 GCF_002776525.5 Piliocolobus tephrosceles | reverse complement strand
AAAAAAAAAAAAAAAAAAAAAAAAAAAAAAAAAAAAAAACACAGAATTATACAAAATTATGCAGACTAGCTAGCTAAGGACAAACTTAAATTATTCCTTACTTAAACTATAAAAAATTAATTTTTTTTTTGGTATCTACATGTGACAGTACATATATCATCTCCTTCATTACAAAAATTAATTTAAATATAATGGAACAAATGTATACTTTAGTTAAGTCCAAACCGTAAAGAAAAATTAATAGGTATCGTCTTTTTTTTTTTTTTTTTTTAATATAACAATATATTAAAAAATATCGTTTAAAAGTACTTAAATAATTTGTTTTTAAAAAAAGTTACAATTGCAAGTTCATACATACAATGTTTACATATATAATTAAACGGCTATAATATTTTTGCATTGTTTTGCGTTAAACACTTTACCTTAAACAAGATGGTTTAGAAGATATCGTTTATGTAAAAATGCTCAAAATAAAAATAAATATAAAAATTACGTATATTTAAGAATGCAAGTGTATGTATATTTATATATACGCTTGCATAAATTTTTCTTTTTTGCACCACACTACTTTAATAATGTAAAAAAATTGCACTAGCATTAATAGAGTTTTAAAAATAAATGTCTAATTATATAATTAATTTTTGCATTTAGATATTGTAATGTTAGTTATAATACAGAAGTTAACTAAAATTGCACAACATAAAAATAAAAAAAAAAAGTGTATATATTTTTTTTATTTTTTTTATATATATTATTCTTTATACAACTCCGATTTGTTTTGTACATGTATATATATATATATATATATATATATATATATATATATTCATATACACATTTTTTAATCACATGTTTCATATCACTTTTTAAAAGAAATATTATGAACCTAATTTTATTTTATTTTTTTATGGTTAATTCATTATATATTGTTACTCTAAGTGAATATTAGTCTATAATTAGAGGTTTTTTCTTATTTATATTGTTTTATTTTTTTTTCCTGTTATTGAAAAATATTAGTCCATAGAACTTGTAACATCTTGGTCAAACTCCACACATACACCTTTGTGTATTAGTTGCTTTACAAGTTTTTTTAGATCCGTAGTGTTCACATTATTAGCAATTGTAAAAATAATTTTTTTTATATGTTTTAAATATACATAACTTCCACATCCTGTTATAATTTTAGACAGTTCCACATCGTTTAAACATTCTTCAAAAATATCTTTTATATTATTATTCTTTGCAGTCATCAATAAACTTTTAGACGCTAAATCCTCACAACTTAGTTTTTCATTAAACATTTCTAATATTGGTTGCTTCCTGCAATCGTCATCCATTTTCATAATTTCAAAATCATCATCATCATCCATTTTCATAATTTTAAACTCATCTTCTTCACTTTCCAAAACTGGACAAGGTTTATCTGCTGGAGCAAAAACATAGTTCGAAAAACTTATATAACAAATGATGTATAAAAAAATTAAAAATATATTACATGAAAAAAAATTCATAATAGGCACACCAAAAAATAGTACATGCTTTGTGTTAAAAAAAAAAAAAAAAAAAAGTTTTTATATACGCATATATATTTAAGCGCATATGTGAATTTTATAGTTTATAATTTTTATAACACAGTTTTGGTTATATCTTATTTAAAAATAAAAAAAATACTTTTTCACAATTTACAACATTACAATGTGATAAACTTTTTCATATTATATTCATTGTTTTATTTTTTTCTTTTAAAACAAAATAAGTTTTTTTTTTTTTTTTTATTAAAAGTGCACTATTTAAAAATAACAATCTAGTCAAATAGAATAAATAAGCAGATAAATTAGATATATAAATAAATAGGTATATATATGCATATAAATAAATTACATAAAACAGTATTC
>NW_022293223.1:0-1246 GCF_002776525.5 Piliocolobus tephrosceles | reverse complement strand
ACAAAAATAAATAATAACAATAAAATAATGTAGAAAACAAAAAAAAAAATTTCTTTATTCATATATGTTTGACGTTTATAAGGTTTATACAAGCACACGGACCCTGTTTTATATGCACGCGTCTCATATAGTTTTTGTGTATATATATATATATATATATAGATAGATAAATAGATAGATAGATTAATGGATTATCTGGCTGTTTTATTATTCGATTACTTATTTAACCACTCGCCTGCTTGTTTTTTTTACTATCCTTTTACCAAGGCGATTAAAAAACATGTAGAATAATAAAAAAACTACAAATGGGTATTATATTACGAAATAGTATTTATTATTTTATGTGTTTTTTTTTTTTTTTTTTGAATGATTTAATGAAAAATTGATAAAAAAAAAAAAGCAACAATAATAGAATAAAGCGAAAAAGAAATATATAAGACAAATGTAGAAAAAAAAAAATATTTATAAGAAATATAGATAAATATTATATATGTATATGTATTATATAAGTTTCCCTGTATTTTATATACACCTAATACCCGCCTTAGCTTTTCTTGAACAAAATATAAAAAATAAAGAGACAAAGTTGTTTTTTTTTTTTTTTTTTTTTTTTAAATTTTTTCATAAATTTCTTGTTTTTTTAATTAATGCAATATAATTTAACACAAAATTAATTAATAATATTATGGAATTCAGTGTTATTTGATCTGTTTTATTTTATTCGTTTTTTTACTTTATTAATTTTTTTATTTTAGTGCATATAGAAATATAAAAGTTACAATGATATAGATAAAAGTGGAAAAAACTTTTATGTCTTTATGCATTTTTCCATTATTTCGTATAAGCCCTTACTATATTTTTTTTTTTTTATTTTATTTTATTTTTTTTTTTTTTTATTATTATGACGCATATATATATATATATATATATGTATATGTATATTAGTGTACATAATTATACACACATATAATATTACATATATGTGTAAAATAAAGCAAATAAAACGAACGTTATAGTTTATGAAAATGTAAAATAATTCTATTAATATTAAAAAAAAAAAAAAAAAAAAAAGTAATATTATAAAACTAGAAACATTATTAAATGGCATTATGATTAGTGTAAAAATATCATAGTGTTTGTTAAAAATTGCTTAACTTTATTTTTTTTTAATTTTTAGGATGGATAGCTTAGTAGAAAAAGAAGGTAATAAAAAAATATATATATATATATATATATATATAAATCG
>NW_022293222.1:0-3640 GCF_002776525.5 Piliocolobus tephrosceles | reverse complement strand
AAAAAAGAATTTCTAACAATCAAAAAATTGGAGAAAAATACTGTATTCAGGTTTTTCTTAATACACATTCATGTGCTTTCCAATCAGCAGGCCAAAACCTTGCACCATCAACACATGTTGTGTGCATACTGTAAAAGAAAACATTTTAAAGGCAAACGAAATTGCTAGCTTTTATCTTTGCAAAAATTCTCAGTTGCAACAGAATGAAATTTACTAAAGAAGCTTGATCAATGAAAATATCTGCATAGTTTTTATTATAAAACGTATAACCTCAACATTACTGATCATTATTATAAGCCCTTTTATTGCATTTTACAAGTTTCAGATTTGAAGGTTTTAAATGTGTTTTAAATTATTTATTTAATAATCGATTAAGCTATTCATGCTACACATTTTATAACTGCTTTGTTCAGGCAAAATGTTTCCCTTATAAAACCACAGGAGGAAAAAGAAAATTTTAAAAAAGTATACCTATGCTATCTTAGCATCTAGTACAGAGCAAACTAAATAATGGAAATAGAACTTAAATACAAGAACAATTCAGAACTATTCTTTGCAACATAAACCAATCACTCATGTGATCAAAGTAACTCTCCTAAGAAAGTAAGGTACCAATTAGTAACCCACTAGCATTTCCAGAGAGCAATACTCTATAAAAGCTCACTAAATACATAAATAGGTACTACCAGAATAAATATTTCTGTCCATAGAAAAAGTACGTGCTGAAAAATCAGAAAAAAATAGGGTCTGAAAATCTCATTACCTAAAACCAAAATGTTGAGTTTTCACCAATATTTTACCCAAAACTGCAGTTTATGCTCTCAATTTTAATGACATTACCTGTATTTTCACAAGTAATTTTACATGTAAGTAAAATTATCTACTTATTTCAGTAAAACTGAAATTCTAATTCTAATGATATTCAGTTTACGTTTTCCTAAAAAAGTGATGTCTAAGCATGCTTTTCAGCTATACCAAGTAGCTGAAAATTATCAAAAAGACAATTCATCAGCCTGAAAAGCCAACTGAATAGTCTGAATTCCATTGTTAAAATTTAAGAAAACTTTGTAAGGAATGTTGTTCAAGCCACATGAGATTCAAAATTATAAGAAAACATAAGACCAAGAATTAAAAACCATGGTATACACTGAAGGTAGCATAGCAGACCTGTGCGCTTTACATACAGTGGTCTTTCTGGTGGTCTAGGTTTCAAAATTTTGAATAACCTCTTTCCTCCGATATCTCACTGTTAACACACAATGCTTCTTTCTTCCATTATTAAAAGGTTATTTCCCCCTTTCTTAGGTCATTCTCACAGAATCTGTGGTTCAAGGCACTTCATGGCCCACACTATCACAACGTGCAGGATTCACAGTCAGGAAAAGCCAAAACTTTTTTTTTTTTTTTTGAAACACATACTACACCAATTAACTGATGTCATGTTGCAACCAGTTGTCAAATACTCTAGCTTTACATTTCTGTGATTCTAAATATTAAGAACATATTAGCTAAGTATCCATTAGTAACTCGCTGACTAAAAGAAGTCTAGCATTGACTCTGCATTATGTTTGGAGATGATTACTCTTAGAGCACATGTTAAAACATGTGCATATTCAAATACAGCAGGCATTGAGTGTATAAAATGCATGGAAGGACAAAGTCACTTCACACAAAGCAAGCTGACCTTTATTCTTTTCTCCCTCATACAAAAATTTATCATGAAAGAAATCTACACAGAGATGTATTAGAAATTCATGTACAACTATGATTAATCTAGAAACGTGACACTCTGAATTTACATTAGAATTTAAACTAAGCTAATTAGTCAATAACAGTAATAATACAAGCTAAGAATTACATAGTAGCTACCATGTGCCAAACATTGTTCTAGGCATTTACACATATGAATTTACTTAGTCTCTGCAATAATCCTACAAGGTGGGTAACATCATTATGCTCATTTACAAAGAGGAAACTAAGGCAAAGAGAGATTAAATGACTTGCTCAGGTCACAGAGCCACTAAATAGCAGTCAGGATTTGAACCCAGGCAACCTGGATCCAGAGTCTGTATTTCTTACAATACTGTTCTCTTTAGAAAGCCCTTAAACACTCAAATATTTTGCAAAAAGTACTTAAAAGAGTATCAAATGTAAATACATTAAAATAAGAAAATACTGTGTAGCTCCTGCAACAAAAAGTTATCCTTACAAAAGAAAGTGATATCGATTACCGCCTACTTCTATTATAACTAAAACGTTAGCTTTCACAGTTTTAAAATTATACAAACAATTGATACTTGAGGGTAGGTGTGGTGGCTTAAACCTGTAATCCCAACACTTTGGGAGTCCAAGGCAGGAGGACTGCTTGAGGTCAGGAATTAGAGACCAGCCTGGGCAACAAAAAAAGATTGCATCTCTATAAAAAATTTTTAAAAAATTTTAAGAGTGTGGTGATGAGCCCCTGTAGTCCCAGCTACTCTGGAAGCTGATTCTGAGGCAGGAGGATCACCTGACCCCAGGAGTTTGAGGCTGCAGTGAGCTATGATCTACCACTGCACTCCCGACTGGGCAACAAAAAGAAACCCTGTCTCAAAAAAAAAAAAAAAAAAGAATTGATACAGTTGATACAGACCCACTATTTCATCAAATTACTAAGCCTTATATCACATAAAAAGTATAATGGTCATGAAAAGTTAACTTAAATGAATGCTAGTGTTTAAATTTTGAATGAAAATAGTAAGATCAAACATGTAAAGAATGCCATATAGATTATATTTAAAGAAGAAAACTGCATTGCCAGGAGTAATTCTGAGAATAGTTTTTGATTACCTACCTCTCCATGATTGAAAAAGAAGCACAACACTGTAACCAGGCCTCCTAATCGGCTGCCACTGGAAAAGACGAAAACATAACTCAAACAACAAAAATTCAGGTCAATCCTAAGAAAAACCTTAAAACACATAAGATCATAACCTCTGGTATTATTAAAGATTTTAGTCATACTTGAACTCTCCTATTTTTATTTACAAAATAGTTTATTTCCTCCAAAGTTTCATTAGTCAAAATGATCTTTTTTCATTTTTAAAAAATCATTTGCTAACTTCAAAATGTATAGACTCAGAAAAGCATGCAAACTGAAAGGGAATAAAAAATTCTTACTAGTCATATTACTGTACATCATGCAACCTGATTTTTCTGTTTATTTTCTTTAGTACCTCATATTTATTTATGTCCTTCAACATTTCTCAAACTGCTTTCCTTGGGACAGATGACATACATTAGGAAAAAGGGTGAGAAAGATGTGCAAGGAAAGCGATCCATGGTCATGAGGATGGAAAACCCCACACTGCCTACTTGCTCCTAGAAATTCACAAGGCACTTCCACACATTAAAGATTTAATTTCATATTTCCCAAATCCCATTCCCAAGCTACTTTTCTGCAGAATACAGAATACCAGTTTATAGATAAAGTTTTATGTTTCATTTGTTTTCAAAAATTGGAATAGAACACAAATATCAAAGTATGACAATCAGGATTATAACTCTAGGTAAAAAATTAAAATGGTATCATCTGATAGTTCTAACAATTAACCTTCATTTGCTCAGCTAAGAGTGAAATATGTTCCTTACTGTCCCCGAA
>NW_022293219.1:0-1364 GCF_002776525.5 Piliocolobus tephrosceles | reverse complement strand
AAATAAAAAAAACGGTTTAAAAAAAAAATAAAATAAAAGCTTATTAAACAACATTAACTTTCTGTAACTAGTATTTAAAAGAAAAAAAAAAAAAAAAACACGAATTAAGCAAGCACGTCACGTTTGTAGCGTTGTAAAGTATATAAATTTTATTATCGATGTCCAAAATGAAATAAACAAAACTTAAAATAATAATGTTATAGAAAGTCATATTTAAAAAATCAAGACGATTTTATTTCAAATTTGTTGTTAAAAAAAAAAAATATGTAACTATATATATATGTACTTTTAAGTAAATATCAATTAAGACAATTTTTATTAGGTTACAAGTACAATGTAAAGTTCATGAAATATCAATACAATATTTGACACATATACATATAATACTTAACATGTTTCGTTTATTCCTTTTTTTTAATGTTGATTTTTTTTTTTTTTTTTTTTTTTTTTAAATTTTTTCGTTATATTGAACACGATATTTCCTTTGTTTTACTTATTGGAGTTTGTTTTATTATGTTTTTTAAAAAAAAAAGAAGAATGAGTTAGCCTAACATTTTTTATACACTCAAAATATTACTTACGATTGAGATTGAGTAATGTTTTTTTCTTTATTTCTTTTTCTCTCCCTTCATCCCCATATTTTTGTTTTTCTTTATTTTTGTTACAATAATAAGAGAGTGAAAACCAATGTTACCCTTTCGTAAACATTTTATCTCATTAATATTTTGTATACACGCATATGTTCACATATATATATATATATATACATAGTATATATTTTATGTATACCAATTGTAAAATGTTATATGTATATGCAAAAAAAAAAAAAACTAATTCTTTATACTTATATAAGCATATGCATATATGTACGTACCTACATATACATTTACATATACACATAAACACATACATTACGTATTTGTACTTGAATACATTAACACATAAAATGTAAAATCGATAGAAGAATTGTAAATTACATGTATACTACTACCATATACATGTGTATATATATACACATATTAAATTTTTTTTTTTTCTTTTAAGTCTAAAATAGCTGTGTAATTGTTCGTTAGAACGAACGGAAAAAGAAAAAAAAAATAAATAAATAAAATAAAATAAAATAAATAAACAAATGAACAGACAAATAATAATAAACAAAAAAGTTTGTTTTTAAATTGAATTGTAAAAAAAAATATATTTGTTATAAAAAAAAAAAAAATATAAAAAATGCAAAATAACAAGCAAATTATGACGTAAAAAATTAAACAAACGACTATGGAAAAGACCAACCAAGCTAATAAGAGACTAAATATGCGACCAAACAAAACAACAAAGAAAAAAACTAACAAGACAAAAAAGGATAA
>NW_022293218.1:0-1294 GCF_002776525.5 Piliocolobus tephrosceles | reverse complement strand
TATATTTACTTATTTTTTTTTTTAATTTTTTTGTCATACATAATTAATATTAATGTTAATATATTATTAGTGTAATATACATATTTTTTTTTTTTTTCTACACCCTTTATTATATTTTTAGGATGGAACTGAAATATACTACAAGCGTAACTATGGTTGTTTTCAGAAGTTTATTTGTTTTTAATTTAACATGGTGACATAATTCCCAACATTATTCCAATATAGTTGTTATAAATAGTTTCCTTCATTATTTTAATTAACTAAATTAATCAAATAACTAATTTTAATAACTTTTTTATATGTTCCTTTTTTTTTTTTTTTTTATATCAAAGGCTATTTTCCATTTATTTTTGTTTATTATATATTATTTTACAAATGCTTTAAAAAACTTATTCTTTTTTGTTTTAAACAATTTTTAATATTTAACTTAACTATTATGTTTGTTTTATATATTTATTTGTTTATTTACTTATTTATTTTTTTCTTTTTTGAATCATTCTATTTATTAACCTTTTTTATTTAGTTATATTGTTTTATGTTTATTTGTAATGCTTGCTTCTTAAAATTTACAAGCAGTCCTTATTTTTTGTGACTTTGATTTTTTCCTTTCCTTCATTACGTACATATATATTTAATATGTACTTATTATTATTTCTTTATATTTGTTTTTTTATATTTTTTTTTTTTGTTAAAAACCCATTGTACCTAATTTTAATAGTTTTATATAAAAAATAAAATAAAAAAATAGAATACACATTCTTACTCTTTACCAAATGTGTTATAATACTACAAATGATATGTGTTATATACATACGTTTTTTTTTACATTTTTTTGCATATCCACACCTCCTTGATGATTAAACATCATTAATTATTTATGGGAAGTTAAAAAACATTTAAAGATCGAACCTGTTTAATCTTTTCTGTTTTGAAGTATATTTTTTTCTTTAAGTTTTATAAATAATACCATTTAAAAAAAATAAAAAATAAGCGTACTTTTTTTTTTTTTTTTTTTTATAGGTTACTTTGTATAGAAATACTAACAGAAAATTTTATTAAATTTGAACAGTATTGTGTGTCTTATTTATTTTTTAAGACTTTTACCAATGTCTGTCTGATGTGTGCAATAACTTAAATAATGCAAAATAAATTAATATTTTCAACTTATTTTTATGATTATTTCATAAACATATGTTAAAATGTATCAATAAAAAATAACTCAATAACCCCAAACTAACCGACGTTATAAAACATAAACATATAACATATTTATTACTTTTTTTTTTTTTTTTTT
>NW_022293214.1:0-1122 GCF_002776525.5 Piliocolobus tephrosceles | reverse complement strand
AAAAATTACATTTAAAAAAAAAAAAAAAAATGTTAATCTACATAATAAAATTATCATTTTTTTTTTTTTCCTTTTTTTTTTTTTTTTTAATTTAAAACTTATATGATGATACATTTAGTATTTAGCGTTGTGTCCACATTTTTTTTAAATTTGTTTTTTATAAAAAAAAAAATTTTTTTTTTTTTGGTTATCTTTAATTATATAAAAAAATATATTCTTTGATAAAAAATAACAATTTTTAATGATTATAAATAGGTCACTATTCTTAATTGTGATTAATAATTGTCTTAATAACATACATATATGTGTAAAGAAAGTAAAAAAAAAAATTCGTGATGCAATATGTTGATTTTTTTTTTTTTTTATTAATATGAATTATTTACTATCAAAGTTATATCCTATATAAAAATTACATATGGAATAAGAAGCAAAAAAAAAAAAAAAAAAAAAACACGATATTTGTATTTAATTATTGTTTAAAAGATAGTATTTATCAGTTTAACATAATAAATATATGTATTGTACTAGTTTTTTTTTATAAACTTATATACTATTTTTATTTTAATTTATTTTTTTTTTTTGGCAAAAGTGGATGGTCAATAAACAATTGTACCGACATCTTAATAAAATATGAACTCGTGATGACACCCTGGCATAAAAAACCACGCTATTTATTATGAGTTGTAACGCATGATAATATATAATTTTATTTATACAATATAATACACTATCAATAGTAGCTACATTCATATTTTTTTTTTTTTTTTTATGAAAAAAAAACAATTTGTCTATTTTTATATAAAAAAATTAAGTATTCTAGATAAATGATTATAAAATATATCAAAGTTGAAAGTATTAAACTTTTTCAAATTTTATAACAGCCTTTTTTTATTTTATTTTTTTTTTTTTTGCACTGTTATTTTATAATTAATTTTATTTACGTGTTTATATTTAAAAAAAAAATTTCATAATCCTTCCATGAAATAAATTTATTAAAATGAGGTTTTTATTTTCAGTAAGCAGAAATAGTTTAAATTGTATAAATTGTATAAATTGTATAAATTGTATAAATTGTATAAATTGTATAAATTGTATAAATTGTATAAATTGTATAAATTGTAT
>NW_022293213.1:0-1046 GCF_002776525.5 Piliocolobus tephrosceles | reverse complement strand
AAAAAAAATGTACAAATAGATGCATGTTTATGCGTGTGCATTTTTCAAGTGTGTTGAACATATTACACAATTAGGTAGAACTTGTTAAAAAAAAAATTTATTTTCTTATTTTATTTTTATAGTATATATATACTTTCATCCAAAAACAATTACACTTTTTGATCCGTTTTTAGATTTATTTTTTTTAAAAAAAATTACGCCTAATAATAAAATAGAAAACATGCTTTTTGTAATTTATAGAAAAAAAAAAAAGGAATGTTTCTTAGTGCAATATAATAAATATTATAATTTTTAAAAAACTCAATTACCTATGTATGTATGTGTACATTTGTAAAGAATAAAAAAAAAAAATTTTAAGAATGATAGAATTATGATAAATCGAAGAATACAAAATGCATTTTACGGTATAAAACTATGTTTTACACGGTAATGCACATAAAATTAAATTCGTATTAATCCTAAAAAAAAAAATGTCACTTGAAAACATAAAAATACGTTTACATGTGTACAAGTATTCATGCATGTACATATATATATATATATATATATATATGTGTATGTATACATATGATTAGAATGTTTTTAATTAAGCATATAATTTTATTATGCATTATATATAGATGTGTATGTTAAATTCATTCAAACTGTTACGTAAATTTTACCATAACAACATTTTCACAAAAATAAATTAGGTTTCTTTTTTTTTTGTTTTTTTTTCTTCTTATTTTGTTGTTTTACAATGTAAATAAAAATATATTTTAATTCGTTCGCATTTTTTAAAAATATATTTTTTTTTCATTTATTTTATATCTGTGTAACTCTTTTTTTATTTTATTTTACTTATGTATTTTTATTTATTTTTTTATTTTTTTAATAATGTGTATTTTAAGTAAGATTACTTGCTGCTTTGCGAAATTCTGTATATTCTACAAAATAAATAAAACATAATAATTAATTATAATAATCATAATAATAATAATCATAGTAGTTGTATTAGTAAAATAAACCAAATAGTATACTATAATATACAAAAAAAAAAAAAATAT
>NW_022293211.1:0-10265 GCF_002776525.5 Piliocolobus tephrosceles | reverse complement strand
TATTATTTACATTCTTTTCTATATGTATATCTCAACGAGTAAATTCTATTCCATTAAAATTAATAAACAATGAATGAAAAATCACAAGCCATTTTGTTAATAAATTTAAAAATCTAGATCAATGCAAGAAATTGTAAATTACCAAAATTTATTCAGGCAATAATAGAAAATCAGGCCTGACTAATAACATAAAAGAAATAGGGAAAAGTCATCCCAGAATTCTGGGGACATGTTGTTCCACAGCATCGGATGTGATTTAAACGGCTTCCACAACACTGAAAGGGGAAAAGTTACCTTCTAATGCTGAGAGCAACTAACACTGAAAGCGAAACTGGTAGAGGTCCTCCTAAAAACCAAAACCAAAACTACAGAACAACCAACAACCATAGAATCTTATCTGAAACCTAATGCAAACATTCTCAAATAAAATATTAGCAAACAAAATTCAAAAATGAGGCTGTTTTGATAGAATGAAATATCCAAGAACTGTGAGACAACTGTAAAAGGTGTTAACATGTATAATAAGAATTTCAGAAGGGAGAAAGGAAGAGAAGAAATATTTGAGACAATAATAACTGAGAATTTATCCAGGAAGCTCAGAGAATACTGAATAGAATAAATGCTAAAAAAAAAAAAAAAGAAAGAAAGAAAGAAAGAAAGAAAGAAAGAAAGAAAGAAAGAAAGAAAGAAAGAAAGAAAGAAAGAAAGAAAGAAAATGACCCCTAGGCATATCATATTAAACCTACAGAAAACCAAAGAAAAAGTACTGAAAGACACCAGACAGGGAAAAATACACCTTATCTACTGAGGAACAAAAAATAATTATATCCTATTTCTCAGATACCACATGAGCCAAGAAGAGAGCATAGGGAAATGTTTAAAGTACAGAGTGGCCGGGCGCGGGGGCTCACCCCTGTAATCCCAGCAATTTGGGAGGCTGAGGCAAGTAGATCACTTGAGATCAAGAATTCGAGACCAGCCTGGGCAAACTGTCTCCACTAAAAAGTACAAAAATTAGCTGGGTGTGGTGGTGACATGCCTGTAATACCAGCTACTCGGCAGGCTGAGGCACAAGAATCGTTTGAACCTAGGAGGTGGAGGTTGCAGTGAGCTGAGATCACACCACTGCGTTCCACCCTAGGCAACAGAGCAAGACTCTGTCTCAAAACATAATAATAAATTAAATAAAGTACAGAGAGAAAAAAATTCACCAACTACACAACATTATCCCTGCAAAGAAATAAAGAAGAAATAAATGACTCCCTGACAAACCAAAATTAAGGGAATTCGTTGCCAGTAGACATGCCTTGAAAGAAGCATTAAAAGAAGTCCTCTGGAGGGAAGGAAAAGAATATAGGTGTCAGGATATTTGGATCAACACAAAGAAAGGAAAAGCATCAAAGAAGGAGTAAGTGAAGGTAAATACTTTTATTTTTCTTATTCTTAAATGACCTAAGATGTAGTTTGTTCGAAATAATAATAGCAACAATATATTCAATTATATATGCTTGTCTGCTTATACCTAAGCAAAATGAATGACAGCAACGATACAAGGAACGAGAGGCAAGGATTAGGATTATTTTGTTATTATAGGGTACTCACCCTACCTGCAAAGTGGTATAGCGTCATCTGAAAGCAAACGTGGATTAGTTATAAATGAAAAACTCCAACTCTAAAGCAACCACTAAGAAAGATAAAAACAAATAAAAATTCCAACTCTAGAGCAACCACTAAGAAAGGTTAAAAAAAAAAGTATGCTAGTAAAGACAATGGCATCATAAAATGTTCAGTTAAAACCACAAAAGACAAAAAAGGAGTGGAAGACAGAGACAGAAACAAACAACAAGGGGAACAAATAGAAGACAATAACAAATCTAGTGGATATTAATCCAACTATATCATTAATCACTTTGAATATGGTATATATGCACCAATTTTAAGACAGATTGTCAGAGAAGATGAAAAAACATGACCCATTTATATACTGTCTGTTAAAAAAATACTTTAAAAATAAAGACACATATAGATTAAAATTAAATTAGCTGGGTCTGGTGGTGTGTGCCTGCAGTCCTAGCCAGTTGGGAGACTGAGGCAGAAGGACAGATTGAGCCCAGGAGTCCAGGAGTTAGAGCCCAGCCTGGGCAACATAGCGAGTCTTCATATCTTGAAAAAAAAGGAAATGAATGGAAAAAGATATACCATGCTTACTCTAATCAAAACAAAGCAGAAGTAGTATTATTAATTTCAGGCAAAGCAGAATTCACAGTAAGAAAAATTATCAGAGATAAAGAAGAGTGTTACATAATGAAAAGACAGTAACAATCATCAATGTGTGGACCCAACAACAGAGCATCAAACTATGTGACGCAAAAACTGACAGAACTGCAAAGAGCAACAGAGAAGTCAATTATTATAGCTGCAGACTATAACACCCTCTGTCAGATCCAACAGGTAGGAAATTAGGAAGGACACAGTTCAACCCAACAACATTGTCAATTGGATATAATGGACATCTACAGACTACTTCATCCAACAACAGCAGAATACACATTCTCCTCATGCTCACATGGAACACTCACCAAGACAGAACACATTCTAAGCCATAAGACATACCTCCACGCATTTAAAAGAATAGAAATAATACAATGTCTGCTCTCAGGCTACAATGCAATTAAAACAGAAATCAGTAACAGAAAGCTGGAAAAATCCCCAAACACTTGGAGATTAAAACAACGCAACTAAATAGATCAAAGAGGAAATCACAAGAGAAATTTAAAAATATTTTGAACTAAATAAAAATGACAGCACAGTTTATCAAAAATTTGTGGGATGAATAAAATGAAAGCAAGAATGATAGAAAGGCCAAACATGGTGGCTCACACTGGTAATCTCAGAACTTTAGGCCACAGGAGGAATGTTTGAGCCCAGGAGTTCAAGAACAGCTTGGGCAAACATAGTGAGACCCCACCTCTGCAAAAATTTTTTTTTCATTAGCCATGCATGGTGGCATGCTTCTGTAGTTCTAGCTACTTGGGAGGCTGAGATTGGAGGATCGCTTGAGCCTGGGAGGTTAAAGCTGTGATCGTGCCACTACACTCCAGCCTGGGTGACAGAGCAAGACTCCACCTCAAAACAAAAAAACAAAACAAAACAAAAACTGATGGGAAGAAAAAGGACAAAAAGAGAAATAGAAAAAAAAAATTAAATGTGGGATGAAGCAGTGCTTAGAGGAAAATTTATAGCATTGAAAGTACATATTAGAAAAGAAGAAAAATCTAAAGTCAATCATCTAAACTTCCACCTTAGGAAAATAGAAAAAGAAGAGCACATTAAATCCTAAGTAAGAAAAACAGAAACAGTAAAACCTAGAGCATAAATCAATATACTTGAAAATAAGAAATCAACAGAAAAAAAATAAACAAAACCAAAAGCCAGTTCTCTGAAAATATCAATAAAAATCGATAAACCTCTAGCCAGGCTAACTAAGCTCTTCAGCTTCCAGAGTAGCTGGGATTACAGAAGCGTGCCACCACACCCAGCTAATTATTTTTATTTTTTATTTGTATTTATTTATTTCAAGACGAACTCTTACTCTGTTGCCCAGGCTAGAGTGCAGTGGCGCAATCTCAGCTCACTGCAACCTCCACCTCCCAGGTTCAAGCAATTCTTCTGCTTCAGCTTCTGAAGTAGATGGAATTACAGGCACCTGCCACCACACCCAGCTAATTTTTGTATTTTTAGTAGAGACAGGTTTCACCATGTTGGCCAGGCTGGTCTTGAACTCCCGACCTCAGGTGATCCACCCACCTTGGCCTCCCAAAGTGCTGGGATTATAGGCCTAATGTTTTTGTTTTCAGTAGAGGTTTTACCATGTTGACCAGGTTGGTCTCAAACTCCTAGCCTCGTGAGACCCACCCGCCTTGGCCTCCTAAAGTGCTGGGATTATAGAAATGAGTCACTGTGTCCAGCCTAATTTTTGTATTTTCAGTAGAGATGGGGTTTTACCATGTTGGCCAGGCTGGTCTTGAACTCCTGGATTACAGGCGTGAGTTACCGCGCCCAGCCTACAAACCAAATTTTCTAGTAAAGTGAGCATTAAGTGTATTGTGTCTATAGTACAAGCCGACAGTCTATACAAAGCCACACTTTAGAAGTTTATTCACAAATTAGCAGTTTCTGATTTGGAAAACCTTTCTCCAGAGGAAGCAACTATGGAGAGTGGTTTGTTTCCTAGGCAAAGGTGAATTTCCTAGTGCAGAGCTTTACAACGCTTCACCTATTTAGCTCATAAAATAGCGAGAAAAAATTATTTGTGGTTGATCTAAAAGTCAAACACAATCCAAAACAGAGTCTACAGTAAAATGCAGAGCATACCAAACAGCACACAGTAGCAGAAACACCCAGCTGGAAAGCAGCCCTAGGAATACACTGGTACACAGCAATGGGCTGTCCAGCAAGGGGGAAATTACACACATTCAGAGGCTCTGGAGGGACCGCCCATCACCATGTAGGTATTTGTCCGCGAGGTATCGATCCTTGGGAAATGCCCATGGTTTCAATAATGCAGCAACCACCAAAAATAATATCTGATTTTAAAACCATATAAAATACATTTGTATGCCCTCACTTTTCTACAGCAGAATTTTGCAAATGACAATTTCGTTTTGTTTTTGAAGACAGAATTAGGAAGTAAATTAAACATAAGCTAAAGGTCTTTGCCAACAGAAACGTTTTTCTCTTTACAGTCCCTAGTCTCCTAACCACCTGGTGTAAGCAGCAGAAATGAAAACACAACCTCATGCAGACCCAAAGAATAATGAGCAGTTTTAGATGATCACATCTGGTGAATATCTCTGCTTTACCTTTCAATGCTATCCTCTTCCAAAGTAATTTCCATGAATGTCTTTAGTTTTCTGTGAACAGTGGCTGCAACCTCCTTCACTTTTGAACTTTTATGTTTACCTGGGAAAATTATATCAAAAGACAGAAAAGATTTTAACATCACTACACAAAGACAAACACTCCGCTATACACATGGTACAACTTCCCTAAGCTGGGCCTCCCTATCTTCCCTTTGAGGTAACCTACATACTGACGTGCGGAATAGTAATTCTCCCTTCTATACGGATGTTGTAAAGATCAAACAAACATTTACTGGAAAGAAGAGTTCAAATGGACCTCACCCCATGAAGCCATTAGAGGAAAGGTTATGTCCATGCCAGCAAACCAATCCTGTTTCAGAGTCCTTCCCCTGTTTACCTATTGCAGGTAGTTAAGGATGTATTAAGGGCAAGGCACCTGGAAGCATCAAACATCTGTCCTCAATGTCCTCCTGGTGGTGATCTCAATGCAGGGGGAGTCCCTGAGGGAAGTCTTTTCTTATGCTCAACCTGGGTCAAACTAGTTAAGGAGTATTCTTATCAATCTGCAGATATCCTATCCATTTAGGCTTACAGGGACAGTTTGTTTCAATAGGAGCACTCCCTATCTACAATGTATCATCTTTGAGAATGATTTCAACATTAGTAAAACTGAGCAAATAACACAGAAAGGTAAAGGCAGTCAGCCTGCAGGGATGTTTCTACATTTTATACTGAGCTAAGCATCTTATACATATCTCCAATTATTTTTCCAGTACTCTTTGAACTGCTAGGGATATTCAGAATAGGCAAGACTAAGGCTTACGAGAAATAGTGGATAGATCAAATATTAACACCAAAATATCCATCATCAACCAAAATAAATTCAGATTTTAAGATACAGGCAACACATCAAATCAATAGAAATTCAATGCTGAGGCACAGAGAGGAATACTTAAATGGGTCCAGTGGCAAAAGGTGAAAACGAATAGGACCTCTACCACTGAAGAGTGAGCAAGCTGACACAAAAACAGATGCAGGGTGGGCTAAGGAGAGGAAGCCCAAGTGGACAGCACTGTGTCCAGCACATGAGAAGGCAGGGAGTGGAAAGGCTGGGGGACACTTGAGCTGGCCAGGAGTAGCCGAGTGCAGGGGCTGATCCCCAGCATCCCATGACAGCACCTGTGAGGTACACCAGCCACCTTCCGGGGGGGGGGGGGGGGGGGGGGGGAATGTAACCAACCTGCATTAATAACCAGGATAATATGCACAGCAGCCATGAGGCACACAATGCCTTCAATATCGTCAGAAGCCACACACGCCTTTAATTCATCCAAAAATGACCTGCAAAACAATCAACAAACATCAAAATTACTGGATCATATAGAACCTATTATAGCAAAATAAGTACCACCAAGGTTCAACCACAGCCACAAACCCCAGTTTGCAGGGGACATGGGAAGCTGACTGAACTCACCCCATGCTTTTCATGGACAGCGTGCCAGATTGTGCAGTGAGACATTAAAACTAGAGGATACTGCTGGGCACAGGGATGCCGTGCTGAGTGAAAAAGGTTACTCTGTATACCCTCAATGCACACAGAAAAGATTTAGTATGTTGTTGAAAGATGACTCATAGCTGCTAAAGACGGTGCTTTTAAAAGTTTTCACTGAATGTATCTGTTATTAAAATTCGACAGGTACCAGACATCTGTAAAGCAATTCCCTCTGTAACCTGTCAGCCCTGCATGCACCACAGCAAACTCTGCAATTCTGATCAAGTGACATATGGACTAGAAAATGAGTAGCAGCTGCGTGTTCAACGAAAATGGCACCGGTACTTAACCTTGTCAAGTGTTTTGAAAGCACACTTGGTAAGAAGTATTTTACTAAACATTAACATTCTATGTTCTCCCTTAACTGAATTTCAGTTATGAGAAGCATAACTAACCAGAGACTATTTAGACGAATATTCTTTACAGAAAGTTAGAATTTTTCTCTGTGTAAGTTTAATGTAAATATTTCTAATTACTGATAAAATGGAGAGAAAATTATATGAAATATTTTTCTCATAGAACAGAGTGTAGCTTTGAAAAACTTGAGAGTAAAAGGAATAGAACAAAAGCTGCTGAGAGCTTACAGCCATGATGAGAGTTTCAGGACAGTAAAGAGAAAGTGATTACCTGACCACATTCGAAGACTTTATTATTATTCCTATTAAACACCTTGAAAATGGTGGAAGATCAGAAAGATGCTCTGGAGCGGTAAGCTCTTCTATGTCAGAAACCTAAAAAAGTTCCAAATCAGCAAGTTGTAAACAGAGACTAGGCTACTCACTTGTAAATTACCCTGCTTTGGGTGTTCTTCAACACCTAAGAAAAACTTTCCAGAAATTCAAAAGAATTATTTTTATTAATTGTTGAAATGTCTACAATAATTATGAATAATCTATTATTATAAACATAAGTGTGCTGGGTGTGGTGGTTCACACCTGTAATCCCAGCATTCTGGAAGGCTGAGGCAAGAGGATTGCTTGAGGCCAGGAGTTCAAGATCAGGCTAGTCAACATGACAAGACCCTGCCTCTATAATAAAATTTTAAAATTAGCCGGGCATGGTGGTGCATACCTGTAGTCCCAGCTACTTGGGAGACTGAGGTGGGAGGATCACTTCAGCCCAGGAATTTGAGGCTGTAGTGAGCCATGTATCATGGCAGTCCAGCCTGTATGCCAGAGATCCTGTCTCTATATGACAAAAAAAAAAAAAAAAAAAAGATAAGCGAAGGTGCTTATTCAGTGAGACAAAAATAAAGAAAAACAGACATGCTACTCAATGAGCCTTTTGTCAAAAAGTCTTTATCTCATTATTGTCTACTGTAAATAATGTGCTTTTATGCTAAATAAATTTCACATTTTACTCCTGTCTAAACTGGTGTTTCTCAATCTCAGCACTACCAACCTGACCAGCTCGTTCTTTGGGGGATCGGGGGGCTGTGCTAGGTGCTGTTGGAGGCTGAGCAGTATCCCTGGCCTCCACCCACTCAATGCCAGGGGCACGTTGCCCACCCCCTCACCTGGTTGTGCCAAACAAAAATGTTCCTATACATGGTAGTGTCCCCTGCAAGGCAGAACCCCACAGTGAAGAACCCCACAGTAAGTTTAGAGCCACAAGGCCACCTGCCTGGACCTGTGCTCTTAACTATCAGCCTTGTGAGCTTCGATGAGCCTTTCACCATGGAGGAATGAATTCCACAAGCTCCTCAGAAAGTCCAGAATTCCTGCTCCAGGTGGAAACTTATGCCTTTGTTTTCCACCTGTAATAGCTGAGGCATAAATATGCCTATTCCACCCCTGTATCTCTCCACTACTGTGTTTGGCTCGATTCGTGGCTATCTTAGGAGATTTCATTTAGGGATGACTAGACAACACTGCTTTTTTTTTTTTAAGAGACATAGTCTCACTCTGTTGCCCAGGCTGCAGTGCAGTGGTGCAATCACAAATCATAGCTCGCTGCAGCCCTGAACTCCTGCTTCAGTCTCCTGAGCAGCCGAAACTACAGGCATGTACCACCATGCCCAGCTAATTTTTAAACATTTTTTAATAGAGGCAGGGTCTTACCATGTTGCCTAGGGTGGCCTCGAACTCCTGGCCTCAAGCGATCTTGCTGCCTAGGCCTCCCAAAGTGTTGGGATTATGGTGTGAGCTACCGTGCCTGGCCTAGACAGCACTTCCAGTAAGTCTTCCCACACTTCCTCTGCTAGTATTATAATACAAATTTGAAAATTTAAGTCAATCATCACTATATATCAAATAGCACTGTTTCTCATGAAAATATTTTACATCTTAAAGTGATTGCTGTAAATGCATTTCTTAAACAGTGAGACAAAAGACTACTGACAGATTAAAATAAAAATAACAACAGCATAAGGGATGGGAGAACACAACTGGAGATTCCTACCATGCAATGGACAAGCATAATTTCTGAAGGTACTGAAACAAGTTAAACATGCATGCTGAGATCTCTAGAGAAACCACTAAAAAAAAAAATTACACAAAAGATAATATAAAGTCAACAGAGATAAAATGGTGTAGTAAAAACACTTGATTCATCAAAAAAGTGAGAGGAAAGAAAGAAAACCAGAAAGACTAATAGGAAAGACAGACTGATAGAAAAGAAACAATTAACATTAACTTAAACCCAAATCTATCAATAAATTCATTAAAGTCAAATGGACTAAAAAAAAAAAAAAAAAAAAGAAGGGAGTATAACCACACCAAATAGAAATCAGAGATTGTTGGACTAGATTTGCATAGATATGCTATGCAAACACAAAGCACAAGAAAGCTGGTTTGGCTATGAAAATATCAAAGTAGACTTCATGAGGAGTCAGAGCCAGAGATATTTCACAATAATAGGAATCAATTCATCAAAAAGAAAAAGCTCAGCAAATGGGCACAGCTATGTTCCAATAAGACTTTATTGATGCCAGGCACGGTGGCTCAAGCTTGTAATCCCAGCACTTTGGGAGGCCGAGACGGGCGGATCACAAGGTCAGGAGATCGAGACCATCCTGGCTAACATGGTGAAACCCCGTCTCTACTAAAAAATACAAAAAACTAGCCAGGCGAGGTGGCAGGCGCCTGTAGTCCCAGCTACTTGGGAGGCTGAGGCAGGAGAATGGCGTGAACCCGGGAGGCTGAGCTTGCAGTGAGCTGAGATCCGGCCACTGCACTCCAGCCTGGGCAACAGAGAGAGACTCCGTCTCAAAAAAAAAAGAAAAGAAAAGAAAGAAAGAAAACTGGTGCACGGGCAGCAAGTGACTGGACACCCCAGACCAGGCCCGCCCCCCAGCAGCGTGGATCCTGAGGCCAGACACCCAGGTGGTAAAGTCAGGCCATCGGCTCGCCAGGAGCCGCTCAGTTTCATCCGTGTGGGTACAGTGTGCCCAGCGCCAGGGCCCAGGATCTAGAGAGATGTCCAAGAGGAGCTCACCTTGAGGCCAGGTAGGCTGTGCACTTGGCGACCCTGATGCCATCTAAGGGAAGCTCCACCATCCCGCGTCAGTGCCAGATCTGCAGCTGCAAACCGCCCGTGGGGCACTGGCAGCGGTGAGGGCGGGTGGGGAAAGCAGCAACCCCTGACTCTCCATGCCTTTTCCAGTACCGGACACTAGCCACACAGACTCTAGGGCCAGAGCCTCAGCGTGAAGCCAGGCCATCCGCGAAGCCACTCCAGTGGCTGTGGAGTGCCCTTGCCAGCACCCGATCTCCCTTCCCAGGAGAAGCGGGGCGGCCGCAAGGCCATACAAATCCTCCTTCTCAGGTCTGGCTGGCTGGGCGCCTAGGATCCTGGGGCCGCCCGGGAGAGCCCAGGAGAACCCGCGAGCCCAGTGGCGCCCGCCTGGAGCT
>NW_022293209.1:0-1513 GCF_002776525.5 Piliocolobus tephrosceles | reverse complement strand
TTATTATTTTCATAGTTATTGTATATGTTACTGTAACTAGGTTTTTTACAACTGCTATTAAAAAATGTGTCATTATTACTACTATTTTGATTACTACTATTATTATTACCATTGTAATTCGTTAATAAAACCTCATTAGATGTATTATCTTCAGCTAGTTCATTATGTATGTCACTTAACAACTTTTCTGTACCATTTATATGGATATCATTACTTGTAAACATTTTTTTTTTACTTAAAATTATGTTTCTTTGTATATTATTATTCATGTTACATATTACGTAGTTGTTATTACTTGCACTATTGTTATTGCTGTTCATACAATTTTCTTCGTTTATTTCATTTTGCAATATTTTTTTTTGTACAGTTTGCATTTCATCGTTCATACAGTTTTGGTTACTTACTACTACACGTGAGCCCACTATATTTCCACTGTTATTACTTCCTACATTATTAGTGACACTACCGACATTACTATTACTATGATTAAATTCATTATTATTATACATATACATATCATTATTGTTATTTTTTATTTTCATTTTACTATTAACACAATTCACATTAGTAAAAAGTTTAAGGTCTCGTACGTTCATAGTGTTATTCATATCACCACTTATTCCTTTTTTACTCTTTTCAAAATCGTAAGTACTATTTTTTAATATTGTCATATTACTATTATTCATTACAGTGTCATTACTAGTGTTATGTCCTACTACATGTTCTGATCTACCCATAAAGTTTGTATTTTCTATATTACTAACACCAACGTTGTTTATGTTTTCCATCGAATCCCTCACACTCTCAACTGTATTAAGACAATTCATACTATTATATAAATTATTAACTTTCAACAAATTATAATCATTATTAAATAAATAATTATTTATCGTATCATTAGTATTACTACTGTCATTTATATATTTATTATGACCAGTTTTTGGACCAATTAGTTGTTCATTCTTTAGTTCGTTAATTTTGTTTGTTTGTTCATATACCACGTTATTATTATTATTACTGCTATTACTACTATTACTATTATTATTGTTATTTAAAAATATTTTTTTTAAATTGTAAGCTGGGTTACTACCATATCGTAAATAATATTCACCATTCAATTGTTCCGAGTCAAATGTATTTATTTTTTCTTCTTTACATTCTTCAATCATTGTTTTTTCAAATTCTAATAACTGTTCATTGTTGTTTAATTTGTTTAAGGCATAAAAAATACTTTTACTATTTTCGTCTGAGTTTATTTTGTTAGTTTCAGATATGCTCATATTATTCATACCATATACTAAACTGTCTAAATCAAAATTCGAACTAAGAATGTGACTAGTATCACTATGTGCGTTGCTACTATTACTGTGTGTATTATGCATATTATATAAAGTATGTACAGTATGTACGTTATTACGATTAGTACTACCATGTCGATGTTTCATGTGATTAACGTTGGTATGACTCATGCAATCAATATCACATATATCATTTTCATTATTCATATTTTTTT
>NW_022293207.1:2090-3333 GCF_002776525.5 Piliocolobus tephrosceles | reverse complement strand
AAAACATCTTCTCCACTAATAGTTTTTCTTTTATTTTTTGCGCATATATCACTTGCCTAAATATAAATAAAAAAAGTATAAATATATAAATGCACAGTCGGATGCACGCATATGTATGTATGTATGTATGTACGTATGTATATGCTTTTTTTTCTCTCACTCCTTACTTCACTAGTTAAAAATTGAATAAACTCAGTAACATATTCTCTCATAATATCTTTACTTTCTTTAGCTATTTTAGCTGATGCAGGCAGAATGTTTTTCATAATCCTATTTATATTAGCAATTGGTAATATAGCATCATTATCATTTCTGCTTCTTCTTTTTTCCTGTACACTTGTGTTTGTATGTGTGTCAACGTTTGTTGATATTGTGTCTTTAGTCATAATATTCATACTGCTACTAATATTACTATAATCATTATTATTACTACTACTGCTACTATTAGTAGTAATATTAGTATTATTATTATTATTATTATTATAATCATTCTTAACGTTAGGGTTAGCATCAATAAGTGTACTGTTATAACTATTATTATACTCACCCATATTATTCATTTTATAATTTTTTGTTTGTATAAAATATAAATCCTCCCTTACTGGTGTATGATTATTATCTAAGTTGTAGTCAAAAAGACTTGTATTTTTAATAAAACTACAGTTATTTGTTGAAACATTTCTATCAAAAGTCAAAACATTATTACTACTGTTTACGTTGTTATCGCTTATCTTGTTACTATTACTGTTTTTAAAATTGCTGCTATTAATATCAATATTATTATGGCCGTAATTATAGTTAGTACTGTTATTATAATTGTTTGCATTTGTTATATATACAAATGGATAATGATTATTATTATTATTAACATTTGTTATATTTAAATTACTACTACTATTCATTTTAGTTACATTAGGAAAACTATTTGCTTTAATTATATTAATACTACTACTGTTAATGGGAGTACGATAGAACTTCATATCATCCATGCTTCGTATCTTTTTCACATGATATACTTCATTACTATTATTTTGTACAGGTATAACACACAGTGGAGTGTTCCATGTATTGTTATCACAGCAACTACTAGAGCTCTTTTGAGAAGAAAATAATTTTCTTTTTTTATTTGTTATATTGTATATACAACTACTTTTTTTTTTATTAAAATAGTTATTTCTGTTGCTATTTCCGTCGTCGTTATTGTTATTTCCGTTGTTATTGTTATTTCCGTTGTTATTGTTAT
>NW_022293207.1:1512-2080 GCF_002776525.5 Piliocolobus tephrosceles | reverse complement strand
CGTTGTTATTGTTATTTCCGTTGTTATTGTTATTTCCGTTGTTATTGCTATTTCCGCTGTTATTGCTACTGTTCCTATTGTTACGTTTTTTATTACCACTACTCCTAATAACACTACTTCTATTAATACTGCCACTACTACTATTATAATTGTTTGTTACCAAATCTGGCATTGAACATGTACTTATAATTTTTTCATTTATTATACTTTCGTTATCAATTAACTTATTATCTTGGAAGTTCAAACTAGCTTTACTTTCGCTTTCTGTTTTACGGAAAATAACAACATTACTATTATTATTTGTTTTGTTTTCGAATTTGGTGTTTTCATTTATATAAGAATAAGATAAATTACTGGTATTATTATTATTATCGTTTTCATTACTGTATGTATTGTACATATTTGTTATTTTAAAATTGTTATTCATATTATATTCGTTATTCTTAACACTTTCATCATTCAAATTGATATCATTATTGATGATATAATTATTGTAATTCACATCAGTTTTTATATCATTTTTAGCACAGTTTTCGGTATCCCATACTGTAAATTTTTCGGTATCTCT
>NW_022293207.1:574-1412 GCF_002776525.5 Piliocolobus tephrosceles | reverse complement strand
ACTGTATCTTTTTCGGTATCTCTTACTGTATCTTTTTCGGTATCTCTTACTGTATCTTTTTTTGTATCCTCTGCTGTATCTTTTTCTGTATCCTCTGCTGTATCTTTTTCTATATCCTCTGCTGTATCACTTAATGTATCCTTATCAATACCCTGGACACTACCCTTCACGCTTGAGCATAGTACTACTTCACTAGTTAACTGTCCCAGCCCGTTAATGACTGTAATATCTTTTATATTAATGCAATCTTGTTTATTTTCATATGTTGTTTCATTATGTACTAAACCGTGTATTCTCATTTCTTCTCCGTCATTTTTTATACTACCATTATTTTTATCACTACTATTAGTACCACCATTGTGTTCTCCACTAATACCTACGCATGTATTTAAACTTACCTTATTTGTACGGTCAAGATTTTTATTATTTTCAGTTTCTACCAAATCATCTGTTATACTTTTTCTTGTAGTGTTAATTGATGATAAGTTTGATTTACATTCATCACTTGTGTTTATTAAAGCATAGTTATCATTTAAATTGTTGTGACTAACCCAACTTATGTTGTCAGTATGTGTATTATTTTTATAATTTGAATTATTCATATAACAATTTTTATCAACACTATATGTTTTAATATAATCACCGCCTTTTATTAGTTTGATGCAGTTATCATGTGAATTTTTTTCTTTTCCAACAATTTCTGTATTATTTGAAAAAATTTCTCTGCAAGGTACATATTTTACTGAATTATCGATGGTATCTACATCCGTACATGTAGTCATATCTATAATGTTTTCTTTCACGTTTTCTTTCACGTTTTTTTTCACGTTTTCTTTCA
>NW_022293207.1:0-564 GCF_002776525.5 Piliocolobus tephrosceles | reverse complement strand
TTTCACGTTTTCTTTCACGTTTTCTTTCACGTTTTTTTTCACGTTTTTTTTCACGTTTTCGCTATTACTGTTACAATTTTCATAATATGTACTATCACATAAATAAATACAATCTAAATTACTATTTATATTTAAACACTCAGAATATGTATTAAAAGTATTATTAATATCATATGCATTGTCCTTATTTATATATGCATCATTTAGGTTGTCGTTCGTATAACTTTCTTTTAGTGATGTTTCTTTTACTTCTATACCCTTAAAAACATCAACGTTATTAAATTCATAATTATTAAAATAATTTTTTATAGTATTTTTTTCATTTTGTACTACTGGTATATCAATTGTATGGACAGTGACATCTTGGTTATTTGTTATATTTGCCATTTCCATATCATTACCATAAATGTCCTTATTATATTCACTTAAACTGTCTATATGATCATTGTCTTTGTTTAATTTCTTATTCTTTTCATCTAGTATAAAAATGACAGTATTCTGGTCGCTTTTATTATGTAGATCTGGATTTTTTTCATATTTTTCATATGTCACCATCTTTATTTT
>NW_022293206.1:0-1060 GCF_002776525.5 Piliocolobus tephrosceles | reverse complement strand
GTATGAATTTTGGAAATATTTTTTAAAAATTTTTTTGGTTGTATCTGAGCTTTTGAAACATATAGGAGAGTATAAAAACTTGAATGTGTGAAGTATGTAAATTAAACATTAACTATATCATGATTGGGGGTTTTTTTATTACGTTTTAATTATGCTATATATTGTTATGGGTATGTAGTAGGAAATTGAAGGTAATTATTTATGCGTATTAAAAGTTATGGCTTTTAATTAACGCTTTGTTAAATGTTGTTTGTTGATACGTTTATAGTAAGTTACCAAATAGTGTTAGTAAACACATTTCTGCAGTTAATAAAATTTAAAAATACATCTTTAACAACACAAAATTATAATGATTATTGTATGTTTAGTCATAATAAGTAAATTTTTTATGCACAAAAATGAATAATGTGTAATTGTTTATTTAATAGTGAATAGGGTTGCATATTTAGTAAAAATCTAGAAATGTACATTTCGTATATGTAAAAAAAAATAACATGAGAACGTTAAAATTATATGTATATATACGTGTGTCGGTTTATACATGTGTGTATGTAAATTCAGTTATATATATATATGTGTAGTCATGTGAATACAGTGATAAATATAGGTATGTGGATGTGGTTCTACGTATACATGCATAAATGTAGTAGTACTTATATGTATGTGAGTAGAATTATACATATACGTACGTAAATGCAGTTATATATATGTATATATTTTTCAGTGAATTCTATTGTATATATATTTACGTGAATATAGTTATGCATAAATTTACGTGAGTACAGGTATACATATATGTACTTGAATATTGTGATATATGAACTAGAATAAATGTATGGTTCAACTCATAATCATCGATATTAAAATTAGTTATACATTTTTAATAAAAGTTTTTATTAATTTAAGATATATGTTTGTACCTTTGGGATATATGTACTTTTTTACTTTTTTTTTTTTTGTTAAGTATATAAAATACAAAATAAAAGCTGTACGAATCTGTTTAAATAGGTATGGGATATATTTACTTTTTTGTATTTTATTGTGCAAAAATAAAAAAAAA
>NW_022293204.1:0-1875 GCF_002776525.5 Piliocolobus tephrosceles | reverse complement strand
ATATATATTTACAAACTATGTTATATAACAAATTATTAAGTTTTTATGTAATTTGCATTTTTAGTACATGGGGGTAAATTTTATTGATTTGGGCAAAGCCAAAAGTTCTTTTTCAATTTCCTCTAAAATTGTATGATTATTTTTACTTGCCATAATTTTAGGTGGAGGTTGCGTACTAGCTGCGTAGAAGTAATCGTTATATAAACAAGTATTATTTTGTGTGCTTTTTTGTTTTTTTATTTCTTTTTTATTACAAGTTGAGAATTGGTTATTATTATGTTTATTATCATCGTTTAAACCGCTTATGCACTGATTTGACAAATCATAATTAGGTACAACTTTAGCTGTTAATCTTCTTCCACTTAGTCGTATTTCTTTCGACCAGTCATACTCATCTTTTACTTTTTTTTTAGCTTTTAATTCGTAATTCCTTTCAGTTTTATTTACCATTGAAAAGTCAAAAGGTTTAGGTGAATATCCTTCTCTTAAGCTATTAGCCCACAAGTTCTTATTTATGTTTACTGCATTTGTACTATTTGTATTATTTGGATTTTGCTTCTTATTTTCTTTTATGTATACATTTTTTTTGTGTTTATGGAGCTTAGAATTGATACGGTTGGCATTTTTTATGCTACTGTATTTAGGATCTTGAAAATTATCATTGTATTTTAGTATACTTTTTTTTGTATCTGCTTCGAAGTAGCCTTGGCCCTATAAAAAAAACAAAAAAAAAAAAAAACAAAAAAAAAAGGGAAACACAAAAATGAGACACAAAAAAAAAAGGAAAACACAAAAAAAAGGCTACATAGTATGACATGTGAGTAGTATATACGGTATGCACGTATAGGCGTAAAACGTATTTGATATTGTTTTTTTTTTTTTTTTTTTTTTTTTTTTGTTTGTTACTTTATATGCACCATAATACTGAATGCAAAACTTGAAATATTCAGTTACATTTTGAGCATCTATTTTATTTCCATTTAAAGTCGAAGAGTTTTTTAACATGTATGTATACATTTTATTAGCTATTACATTATTAGCATTTGTATATATTTTTTCGATATTTAGTTTGTTTGTTTCTTCCTCCGTTTTGTTCTTAACATTTTGATCATTTTTATCAACATCATAATTAGACAATTCTTTAAGAGCATATTTATGAACGTTTGGCTGAAAAGTACATTCTTTTAATTCATTAAGTTTATTAAAATGTGATGAATTACTATCGTTTTTTAAAAATAGTTTTAATATATTGTTTGGATCTTTGTATTTTTTTTTTTGTTTTTTATATATCTTATCATAATATTTATCTTTATTATAAATTGATGGTTTATTTATTTTTTTGGGAATTTTATTTGATAGTTGTGAAATGTTTGGGGGGTCGGATCTGCCATTCTGTGAAACTTGTATTATACTTTTATGAATAACATTGTTTATTAAGTTAGCGTTTTCTATTATTTCATAATCTTGTTTTAATAAAATGTTTTTATTGTTATATGTGTGTTTGTAGTTACTATCAATAAGCAGGCCATCAATGGTATTTGTATGTTCAAGATTACCATTACTAAATGGATATATATTTTCATCATGTAAGCTGTTTGTTATACGGTAACTTATTTTATTAAGAAGTGTATTCACGTTAGACTGAAAACATAAATCAACATGTTTACATAAACCATTTTTTTTTAAACAAACATTTTCTTCTTTATTAATAAAATATATTTCTTTATACATAAACATATGTAATAAAATTTTATAAAAATTAAAATCACCATTATTTAATTTTTCATTTATTGTAGATTCTATTATTTTAAAAAAAGCATTTTTTGATATAAGCATCATCTTATCAACCGATTTATTTGCTTCTTCTCGCCATAT
>NW_022293203.1:0-1371 GCF_002776525.5 Piliocolobus tephrosceles | reverse complement strand
ATTAAAACGGTACATTTTTACATCCATCTTTTTGTATATATATTTTGATTATATATTTAATTATTATGGAGTAATGTGTAAAGTTTGGGAATAACTGTATTTTTTTTTTTTATTTTGTAATAAAAGGTTATTGGGTTTTTAATTGTGGCGCTTTTCACATATATATAAATATATAACATTAAAGGTGGTAATTTGTACATCCGTAATTTGAATTTATGCCAACTTTGTTAATTTTGCATAATCGTTGACTGTGTTGGATAAATTAAAATAATAAACATCGAATTTTTTGCGTAATATACTAATAAATATCGAATTTTTGGTTTACTAAATTGATAAATGTCGAATTTAGTACACACTGATTGAATATCACAATTGTTCTTGTTTATTCATATGGTTATAAGCTGATTGTTGCATTTCGACATGTTAAATTCGATTGTTCGACTATTATATTGGCTATACTGATTTGTATGTTATAATATAGTAAGCTATATCTATCGATGATGTTTTGTATGCTTTTTTTAGTTAAAAGAATTAAATATGATTTTTTTTATTAATACTTATAAGATCGATATATTAACGAACTAACATATCAATTTTTTTTTTTTTTTTTTTTTTTTCAGTTATATGATATGAGTTGTTCTGCTTGTTTATGTTTTATGTAATTCGAACTAAAAGATTTTATTTTATTGCTACACTTGTGTTTTTTTAATACAGTTAATGAGTGGCAGGAATTATATGAATATAATTTTATACAAGATGCTGAATTCATTTGAGCAGTATTAATGGCGAGTTTTTTTTTTATTTTTTAACAATTTTTTTTTTTTTTTTGTGTGTTCTCGAAAGTATGAACAAAGTATGTTAGTTACAAATATAACGTCTGCATATGCAAAGATTGAAGTTTTAGAAAATGAAAAAATTGGAAATTCTTTATATATATAGTGACTTATGATATAATTAAGCTAGAGGAAGAATAAACTTTTTGATCAGAAATCTCATATTATAGCAGTATAACAAACGTTTAAAGTCATATAAACATAAAACATTTTTTTTTATAATTGATATAAATAATGAACTAATAATTATGTAGAAACACTATATTAATGTTTAAAGAATATATGCATACACATGTTGAAGTGACACAAATGCATAAACACTAGTTTTATTTTTATTTTTTATTTTTTTGTGTGTATTTGTAATTTAAATTGGTAATTAACTTGTACAACCGTACCCAGTTTTTTAAACTGCATTTTTAACATTTTTTGAACGATATTTAACAGATCTTCATATATGATTTATTATTTATAAAATTTTTACACATATAACATAAGAATTGTAATAATAACATATTTTTTTATAATTATTAAAAGAAAA
>NW_022293202.1:0-1021 GCF_002776525.5 Piliocolobus tephrosceles | reverse complement strand
GCCAGAGAGGCAAGAGGAAGTGGGAGTGTTGACCACTCAAGACCAGTAAGGCCTCTGCGTTCCTTCCCATCTCCCAACCTGCCTTCCTAGCTGCTGCTAAGGTGCTAGAATTTCAATAAAAATGAACTTGAAAGAATAAATAAGTGACACAGGGTATGCATTTCTCCTTCTTTAAGCTGGCAGTTTCCACAGCTGCAAAATGAAAATTTATGAGCAAACCTCTTGTAACCTACCCAGCTTCCCAGTATAGCCCTGTCTTATTTCAGGATGAGAAACAAGAAAACTGCCTCCATGTTGCTACCTCTCAAATATGCCAGATAGTAGCAACTTGGTGGCTAAGAAGGGATGTGGACTTTCTCTTTGATATTCCTCTACAGTCAATTGTTTTATCTAAGTGTTTTTTTTTTTTCTGGTTTTAGGGACAAGGTCTTGCTATGTTGCCCGGACTAAACTCGAACTACTGGGCTCAAGCAATCCTCCCAAGTAGCTGGAACTATAGGCTTGCACTGTGTTTTAGCTAAATTTTAAGAATATATCTTCCACCCCACACCCTCTTGCCATGAGACTCAATAAAAATATATATATAACCAGTAGGGATGTGAAAAGGCTGCTCATTAATCCCAACTCTAACATTCTGTTCTATGATTCTAAGTGTCTGTACCAAGAGAAATTAACAAGAATTGGCAAATACTAGATTGAATCGACTCTCTTTTTAAATGTCATTTACCCTTTTTGATATAAATGCATGGCTCTGCAGTTAAGAATACAATTAAACTCTCTCTTCTTAGATAGGTAGCCCAGTAGTCCAAAGAAATTGAGCTGGTAGATTTTCAGTCAGATAGAGCCTATAATTCAATTAGCAATGCAGACAGTATCAAGGCTAATCAACGCTACACTGTGAAAAGAGAGAGATTTGTGGATTGAGTTTATCTATGATGATTATTAGCAATTTATCAAAATAAATATAAAAATTGATAAATTATTAATGAAGCATGCAAAGGTTTTTTTTTTTTTTACAACA
>NW_022293201.1:0-1412 GCF_002776525.5 Piliocolobus tephrosceles | reverse complement strand
TTGTTTTTTTTTTTTTTATTGTCACATAATCTTATTTTGTTTACCGTCAAGATTCATTTTATTATTTTTTATGTTACATTATTCTTATTTTCTTGCATGTATTTTTGTTTTTGTTTACAATACTATTAGATGTCGCCTTAGCATCTTTGAAAGTTTTGTTATATTACTAACACTATTTTTTTGTTATCAACTATATTTTTCATTTTTAATATGCATATAAAATTTATTAGAAATCGCCAAATTAACAATTATCACATTAAAAATATAAATTTATAAACAAATGTATAATTTAATATATAATTTGTTCTTAAATGATATATTATTAATTTTTTGTTTTTTTCATTTAACTGGAAAATGTTTAAAAGTATTTAAAAAATGGAATGAGATAAAAACGAAAATATTACAATGCACAAACTTAAAAGAATATCCGATTTTGGTGTATGCATATTATAGTATATAAACAAAAATTAAAAATGAAATAGATTTAATAATATTAAATTATCATCAAAAAGACATACAATTAATCAAGTTATTTTATCATATATACATATATATATATGTTGTGAACATATTTAAGTTTTATTTATAAATTTTAAGCTAATAAGCAGTATATTATATATTACATTATTAGGTATATTTAATGTAAATGATTTTGAATACATAATATTGTAGTAGCACATGTCGATATAATTTTAAAAAAATAATATATGAAAAATTATGTGCATATACATATATATATATATTTATTTAAGAGTATATATTTTTATCTAACTGTAAAAATAAATAATAAAAAAATTAAGCTAATGTCACAAAACTGAACTATATTGACAACACAGTTAAAAGTGCGTATAATAGTAGTATTTATAAGCAAAAAATAAAATATAAAAAACACAAGACGTATATATATATTTTTTTTTTTTTTTTTTTTTTTTAAGTTAGCAAAAAATTAAGTGCAAACTATACAATTAAATAATTATGTATATATTTTTATAGGTACTAATGCTCATTTACATAAATATTTATTTGTGTATATGTTTATTTATGTTTATTAATATGCATGTGGCAAATTTATTTATATAAATACATAATACAATAATTTGCCATGTATTTAGTATTTATAAAAATCGTCTTTTACGAATAAATTAATATGTATATAATGATAATATTTTTTTAATTAATAATATTTAAATGCTAATACTTTTTTTTATTTTAAAATTTTTTTTAATATTAAAGCGTTTTTGATAAAATTACACCCCTTAATTAACTATAGTATATATTATGCTACATGCACTTGTAATCATAACTTATGTGTCACAATACTGGTGCAAGAAATATAGATACATTGATATGAATTAGTATTATCAATTACAATAAATGTAGATAAAAAAGAAAATATATATTAAATTGATGAT
>NW_022293200.1:9453-14619 GCF_002776525.5 Piliocolobus tephrosceles | reverse complement strand
CACACATATAAATGAAGTCTGCAATAACATCCTTTTGTCTTATTGACAAGTATTGCCATGCTACTATATGACTGGATTTGTGGTGTTTCAGCTGTGAACAGTGTACTCTGTTAGAGTGTGTGTGTATGTGTGTGTTTGTAAGAGAGGGGGGTGGAGAGTGAGGAGAGAGAGAGAGAGAGAGATACAGAGACAGAAATTCTGTGCATTACTAATTGGTACACAATTGTCCTCACTTATGGATGTCTGTTCCAATCCCATGCACTCTGTTGTGTTCCTCTGTGAAGAGAATGGTGCAATGGTGCTTGGGATAATTCCTCAGAAAACTGGAAAAATCTGGCTTCTTCTATCGTCATTTGCTCTCTTCTCCTCTGTATCTTCTCACTTCTGCACAAGCATTCTTACCTCTCTAATATTTCTTCTCCTAGACCTTACTTGGAGCAGAATTGCAACATGAACCCAGGTTCTTGAAGATGGCGATTAGGTTCCCCTTCAAGCCTCTGAGCAACAAGCCTGCCTGGTAACGTGGAGAAAACTTTATAGTGAGTGAGAGCATCCCTATGACCAGGCATGTCCCAGAATCCCTGAGCCTAGTCTTCAGAATCCTCTGGGCGGAAACGTGGACTCGAGGGTCATTAAGTCTTAGTAAGTCTTTATTCCTCTTTACTGCATCTGCAGAGAAACATCTTAACTCCTTAGCTCAGGGGAGCAGATGTGTTATGAAAGGATGGGAAGGAAAATATCCTGAACAGGGAGGAACCTGTTTTGGGGATGATGTTAATTCTGCTTCCCTCAGGAGTCATGAAAGCATTGATTTTGTACCATTAAGTCTTCACAGTGTGACCATGAAACTGTTCTCAGCAACCTTTCTGTTTTAAAATGTTTGTGTAAATCCTGATGTAGTTTCACAACTGTTACAATTGAGGCTTCAAAAGATGAAGGAGAAGACATCTCAGATAGACAAATTAGACTCTGTGGTACAACTCTGTTTATTGGCAGTGTGCATGCCTATAGATAATGGCAGCAACTTTCTTCCAACCCACCAAGATTCTCTTTCTCAGTCTATAACTAATGATGAACGGATACAGTCTGTGAAGAGAGACTCGTATGTGTTTCAGCTCTTTTGGCAGAAGATGAAGAAAATTCTACCTTTTCCTTATGAAACTTATTATATTGTCCCTTCTAGCCAGAGCAGAAGTAGTGTTTCCTGAGAAGCTCCCTTCCTTAATGATGATAAAGTAGACCTGATAGTACTGCCAGGACATGCTACAGAGCCTGGTTTTCCTGAACATAGTTAGAAATAGACTGAGGGGACTCATACAGTATTTGTCCTTTTGCAACTGGCATATTTTGCTTAGCATAATGTCCTAATGGCTCACCTGTGTTGTGGCATGTGACAAAATATTCTTTTTTTTTAAGATTTCATAATACTCCATTTTATGTATATAGCATTTTTCATTTTCCATTCATTGTCCATAGACATTTGGATTGTTTCCACTCTACCCCTTGTCTATTATAAATGATGCTTTCATGAACATGGGTGAAAATTTATCTTTAAGATCCTACTTTGAATTTTGTTTGAATATATATCCAGAAGTGAGATTACTGAATCATATTCTAATTGTATTTTTAATTTTAGTAGTATCTCCTTACTGCTTGTTCTCTGTACTACCTACACCATTTTACATTCCCATCACCAGTGCACAAGGGCTCTCCACATGCTCAACACTTACATTCTTCTCTTTTGATAGTGGCCATTCTAGTGAGTATGAGTTGATGTCTCATTGTTTTGATTTGCATTTTCCTGATGATTAGTGAAGATGAGCATCTTTTCAAGTATTTATTGGCTATTCATATATCTTCTTTGGAGAATGTTCTATTCAAGTCATTTTCTCATTTTTATATTAGGTTTTATGAAATATTTAAAATAGTCAAATTGCAGAAAAGAAACAGCAGAAATGTGTTTAGCAAGGGCTGGAGAGAAGAGAAAAAGGGAATTATTAGTGTTTAGTGGGTACAGAGTCTTAGTGTTACACGATAAAAAATTCTAGAGATCGGTTGCACAATAATGTAAATATACTTAACACTATTGAACTGTACACTTAAAAATGGTTAAGATTGTTAGTTTATTATGTGTTTTTTACCACAATAAAAAATGCAAGCAAAAAAAGGTGAAGAAAAAATAAAAACTTTTATAAACACACACACACACACACAAAGAAATCGACTGAGGAAAAAATGAGTACAAAGACAATTAGTTGGTATTTTTTGCCTTCTAAATTCGGACTATTTTGAGTTGTTAGCACAGAAATAGTAATGCTGTCTATGGTCCAAGAGAAATTCTGGTTTGATCTGCCATGTTCTTGCATTCATTACTTCTCTTTTGATTAATGAGAAAGTAACTCCCTAGGTTCCTATTTCTCCCTCATTGAGTCCATCTTCCTTATTGTATCCATATTTATCTTCCCAAGTCAAGTCTGACTCTATCCAATTTCTGCTGAAAATTCCTCCCATGAGCCATACATTCTCCATTGTATACTGCAGACTTTATGTAATAAAGAGCAAACACCATTGTTGCCAAATTCCTTCACTCAATATCCAATCAACCTTTTATACTTTCATTGTACTACATGACTCCCAAACACACATCCTGTCTTTGATCATCAAAAGTCCTCCATATAAAATAACTACCTCTCATTTCTACTTTGCTTCAGCACTTTCTCAATTGTCCTATACTTCTTAATGATCTTTCATATGAATCAATCTGATAAAATCTTTGTCTTTTGTATTCTCAATATCAGTGTGTGCCACTATTATAACAGGCAAATTTTCTTTTGTGTTGGGTTTGTGTTTTTTCTCTTCCATTATTTTATGGATTGATATTAGAGTGATATTTAAGTCAACTTTATCCTTCAGTTCACCTAGTAGAGTGCTTTGACTGTAAGAGGTGCTCTGGCATTATTGAATTACATTATTTTTAAAACATAAAAATTCTAGTTCTGTTAGGGTCATAATATCAATAATCATATATCTCCTAACCAGTCACTGTATCTACCCCCTCCTATTCCCAAGATTGTTTCACTGTGACTTCTGGAATCAATTTTTTTTATTAGCAGTGATATTATTTTTGGCCTTAAACCACTTCTGATGTTCGGTTTCTCTTCCTTTTGAAACAGAATCCCAGTTGTTCTCTAAGGACATTACTTCTCCTGAAAAGTGTTGAGGGATTGGATGTATTTTCCCACTATTTTCACTATTTCCTCATGCCAAATAGTCGAAAGACCTAGAGACTTTTTGTCTTGGACTTTTGACAATTTGACTTTATAATGCCTCAGGGAGGATCTTCTTGAGTTGAATTTACTTGGGGGATTTTGAGCTTTTGGATCTGGATATCTGTATCTCTCGTCACATTTCAAAAGTTTTCAGCTATTATTTTATTAAGTAGGTTTCCTTTGCCCTTTTCTTTCTCTTCTCCTTCTAGAATTCTCATAATATAAATATTTGTTTATTTAATGGTGTCCCATTAAGGGACACCATTATTTCTGTACTTTTTTTTAACCCTTCTTTTGTTTTTCTCTGACTTTTATCAAACAACCTGTCAACAGATTCTTTCTTCTGCTTGACCAAGTCTGTTACTGAATCTCTTTATTGTAATTTGAAAACTTATTCACTGAATTCTTCAGCTACAGGATTTCTATTTGATTTTTATGATTTTTATCTTCTGTTGAATTTCTCATTTGTTTCATGAATTATTTTCCTGATTTTATTGAATTGTCTATGCTGTGTTTTCTTGTATTTTTCTGAGTCTTCTCAGCATCATTGTTTTTATTTTTATTTTTTGGCAATTTGTTGATTTTCTTTTTACTGGAGTCCATTGCTACAGTGTTTTGTTCCTTTGGTGGTATCATATTTCTTTGCCTTTTCACGTTTCTTGTTTCTCTGTATTGATGCCTGTATATCTGGTGGAACACTTATCTCCAAACTTTCCAAAGTGGTTTTTGTAGAGGACAACTATCAGCTGCAGTTGGAGTTTAGTGTGCCAGTTGGGAAAAGTGTGGTGACTCTGTTTCAGTCACCACAGGTGTAGTATAGTCTCTGTGCAGCTTCCTGAGCTGAGTTTAACATGTCAGCAATAATTGCAGGTGCCTCAGTGGCTTAGACTGTAGAAGTTTGTAGTAGCACAGCAGTAGCGGTGGTACAGTTTGTTTATGTCCTTAGTGTTAAGCTTTTGGGGTCCTCCTATTTTTAATTTTTCCCACAATGAGGGGACTCAGCTGACAGTATCCCTCCGATTTGACATGACCTGTAAGCTGCTACAGTAGTGCTGGGCTGGAATTGCAGTAGCTTGGAGTGGCTGTGGAGCCAGGGTTCAAGGCTCAGGGTCTCTCAAACTAGCACTCTCCTTCAGTTACTCTCATTAAAATGTAGTTGTTTATTCATTGTTCTGGCTATCTGTGTGAGGTAACTAAGAGCTGGAACATTTTGGTAGTCCATCTTGCTCACGTTATCAAGATTAACCCCTTGAGTGGATATTAACTATCACATTGTAGGGCAGTGACATAGAGGCAATTGGTTTTCGGTATATAATTGATTTACATTTACTATTCATTTGATCTTGCTTCATTTATTAAAAAGCTTATGAATTTTCCAGTATTTTGTGGTACTGTTTGTCATAAATCATACATTTATACATGTGTATTTTTGTGTTTGGACTACGTTGTCCTGCTTGTTGTCTGTTCTTGTACAAGTATTTCACAATTTTCATAACTGATGCTATAAAATAAATTATGGAATACAGTAATATAAATTGTAAAATTTTGTTCTTCAGGATTGTCAAGCCAATTTCTTTTAAAATATATAGGCCAGATATGGTGACTCATGCCTGTCATCCCAGCACTTTGGGAGGCCAAGGCGGGTGGATCATGAGGTCAGGAGATTGACACCATCCTGGCTAACACGGTGAAACCCCATCTCTACTAAAAATACAAAAAATTAGCTGGGCGAGGTGGTGGGCACCTGTAGTCCCAGCTACTCAGGAGGCTGAGGCAGGAGAAGGGCATGAACCTGGGAGGTGGAGCTTGCAGTGAACCGAGATGACACCACTGCACTCCAGCCTGGGCAACAGAGCGAGACTCCATCTCAAAAAAAAAAAAAAAAAAAAAAAAAAAA
>NW_022293200.1:0-9353 GCF_002776525.5 Piliocolobus tephrosceles | reverse complement strand
AAAAAAAAAAAAAAAAAAAAAAAAAAAAAAAAGAGAGAAATATATATAAAAACTGTGAAAACAAAAACAAGAGGACAAATAAGCAAACATGTTCATTGAAGTATTTATTGCATTGAATATATAGTTCAATTATAGATAATGTTTTTAAAAGGTTACTGATTATTCCAAATCATGAACTAGGTATATCTTTTCATGTATTTATGTATTTAAAAAGTTCCTTTGCAGGATTATTATGCTTTCATTTAGAAGTTTTGCATATCAATTTGTTAGAGTTAGATCAAAGCATCTGATGTTTTGTGATGCCATTTAAAAATATATAATTTTCAAGATTTTAATTTATCAATTTTTTACTATTAGTATAGAAAAATGTAATTAATTTTTAAATTATTATTTTTTTTTTTTATAGAAACAGGGTCTCCCTAATTTGCCTAGGCTGGTCCTGAAATTCTGGGCTTAAGTAACCCTCCTGCCTTGGCCTCCCAAAGTGTTGGGATTATAGGCATAAGCAACCATGCCTGACCAAATTTTTTTATATTGGCTTTGTATCAAGTATCCTTGATAAATTTATTTGTTAATTCTAATATTTTTTCCATGAATATTTTAAGTTTTATGTAAACCTAATCATGTCCTCTGTGAATGATGACAGTTTTATCTTTTACTTTCTAAAAGTTTTTGTATTTTTATTTATTTCTCTTGTCTTATACACTACAAAGAGCATCTAGTTATATGGGGACAAGACTGTATCTTTGTCATGTTTCTGTTCTCAGGTAAATACATATTGCAACAGTATGCATATTCCTTCATTCTGTTGGTCTGCACATTAAGGGAGACCCTTTCATGCTTAGCTTAAGAGATTTAAAAAAAAATAGAAATGGTTTAAAAACATTGAATTCAGGAACTATTTTCTCCCATTGTATAGATTGTCTTTTCACTCTCCTTATAATGTTATTTAATTCACAAAAGTTTTTAATCTCAACACTTCATTCATTAATTTCTAATTCTTTTCTCTGTTTTTGTTGCTCTAAATAAGAAATTGAGTCTGAAGTCATGACTTACCCTATGTTTTATTCTAAGAGCTTCATTGTTTTAGTTATATTTAAGTTTTTGATTCATTAAATTTAATTTTTGTATATATATAGTGTTAAGGGTGCAACTTTACTTTTTTTTTTTTTGAGACAGATCCTTGCTCTGTTGCCAGACTGGCATGCAGCGGCGCAAGCTCAGCTCACTGCAACCTCCACCTCCTGGATTCAAGTGATTCCCCTGCTTCAGCCTCCCAAGTAGCTGGGATTACAGGAACTTGCCACTACACCTGGCTAATTTTTTGTATTTTAGTAGAGACAAGGTTTCACCATGTTGGCCAAGATGGTCTCAATCTCCTGGCCTCGTGATCTCCCCACTTCAGCCTCACAAAGTGCTGGGATTACAGACATGAGAACCTGCACACGTAAAACTTCCCTCTTTTATCATGTGCATATCCTGCTGTCCTGGCACCAAATTTAAAAGTTTTATTAAAATTTTAGTTGATAAATAATAATGGTATTTATTATGGGGTGAATTGTGATGTTTTGATATATATGTACACTATAAAATTATCAAATCATGATAATTACATATCTGTCACCCAAATGTTTCTTGATTCTTTGTGGTGACAACATTGAAAATCCTCTCTTTTAGCTATTTTGAAATACACAATAAATTTCAACTCTTATTTCAGATACAGGGGATACTTGTGCAGGTTTGTTGCATGGGACTGTTGCAGGATGTTAAGGTTTGGGGTATGAATTCCATCACTCAGGTGGTGAAAATAGTACCCAAAAGGCAGTTTTTCAACCTACTTCCTCCCTCCAGCCTCTAATAGTTCACAGTGTCTATTGTTCCCATATATATGTCCATGTGTTGTTTAACTTCCATTTATAACTGAGAACATGCATTATTTGATTTTCTTTTCCTGTGTTAATTTGCTTAGAATTATGACCTTTGGCTCCATCTCAATTGCTGCAAAGAATATGATTTCATTCTTTTCATGGCTGCATAGGATTCCATGGTGTATATATGTACCACTTTTTAAAATCCAATCTACCATTGATGGACACCTGGATTAATTCCACTCTTTCATGGAGCAGATTGCCAGCACTGTTTTTGTGGAATCTGAGAAGGGATATTTTGGATGGCTTGCAGCCTATGGTGACAAAGGAAATATCCTCAGATAAAAACTGGAAACAAGCTTTCTGAGAAACTGCTTTGTGACGTGTGAATTCTTCTCACAAAGTCACATGACTCTTTCATTGAGCAGCTTGCTAACACTGATTTTTCAGAATCTGCAGTGGGATATTCTGGAGCGCATAAAGGAGTATGGTGAAAATGGAAATATCATCTGATGAAAAGTTGAAAGAAGCTTTCTGAGAAACTGCTTTGTGAGTGTGAATTCATCTCACAGAGTTACATCACTCTTCTATGGAGCAGTTTTCTAGCACTGTTTTTTGTGGAATCTGAGAAGAGGTATTTTGGATCACTTTGAAGCCTATGGTGACAAAGGCAATATAATCAGATAAAGCTAGAAGGGAGCTTTCTGAGAAATGGCTTTGTGCTGTGTGAATTCATCTCTCAGAGTTACACCTTTCTTTTCATGGAGCAATTTCCTAACATTGTTGTCATGGAATCTGCAATGGAATATTGTGAGCACATTGAGTCCTATGGTGAAAAAGGAATTATCCTCAGATAAACCTGGAGAGAAGCCTTCAGAGAAACTTTTGTGAGGCATAAATTCATCTCACAGGGTTACACCACTCTTCTATTGAGCAGTTTGCTAACACTGTTTTCGTGGAATCTGCAGTGGGATATTCGGGAAGGCATTGAGGACTATGTTGAAAAAGGAAACATCCTCTGATACAAACTAGAAACAAGCTTTCTGAGAAAGTGCTTTGTGCTGTGTGAATTCATCTCACAGAGTCACACCACTCTTTCATGGAGCAGTTTGCTAGCACTGTTCTTGTGGAATATGTGAAGGGATGTTTTGGATCGCTTTGAAGTCTATTGTGACAAAGGAAATAACCTCAGATAAAAACTAGAAAGAAACTTTCTGAGAGACTGCTTTGTGAAGTGTGAATTTATCTCACAGAGTTACACAGTGGTTTTCATTGAGAAGTTTGCTAACGTGTGTTCACGGAATCTGCAATGAGATATACGGGAGCGCATTGAGGCCTGTGTTTAAGTAGGAAATATCCTCAGATTAAAAACAGGAAAGAAGCTTTCTGAGAAACTGCTTGTGATGTGTGAATTCATCTCACAAAGTGGAACCATCTTTCTTGGAACAGTTTACTGACACTGTTTTCATTTAATCTGCAATGGGATATTGCGAGCGCATTGAGTGCTATGGTGAAAAAGGAAATATCATCGGATAAAAACTGGAGAGAAGACTTTGGAGAAACTGCTTTGTGATGTGTAAATTTATCTCAGAGAGTTACACTTCTCTTTCATTGAGCAGTTTGCTGACACTATTTTAGTGGAATCTGCAATGGGATATTTGGCAGGGCATTGAGGCCAGTGGTGAAAAGGGAAATGTCCTCAGATAAAAACTTGAAAGGAGCTTTCTGAGAAACTGCTTTGTGATGTGGGATTTCATCTCACAGAGTTACACCACTCTTTCGTGGAGCTGTGTGCTAGCACTTCTTGTGTAATCTCAGAAAGGATATTTTTGCTCGCTTTGAAGGCCATGGTGGCAAAGGAAATAACCTCAGATAAAAACTAGAAAGGAGCTTTCTGAGATACAGCTTTGCGATGTGTGAATTCATCTCACAGAGCTACATCATTCTTTTACTGGAGGAGTTTGTTAGCACTGCTTCTATGGAATCTGAGAAGGGATACTTTGGATTGCATTGAAGCCCATGGTGAAAAAGGAAATAGCCTCAGATAAAAACCAGAAAGAAGCTTTCTAAGAAACTGCTTTGTAATGTACGAATTCATGTCACAGAGTTACACTACTCTTTCATGGAGCAGATTGCCAGCACTGTTTTTGTGGAATCTGAGAGGGGATATATTTTGCATGGCTTTGAGCCTATGGTGACAAAGGAAATATCCTCAGATAAAAACTGGAAACAAGCTTTCTGAGAAACTGCTTTGTGATGTGTGAATTCTTCTCACAGACTCACACTACTCTTTCACTGAGCAGTTTGCTAACACTGATTTCCCAGAATCTGCAGTGGGATATTCTGGAGCACATTGAGGAGTATGGTGAAAATGGAAATATCATCTGATGAAAAGTGGAAAGAAGCTTTCTGAGAAACTGCTTTGTGAGTGTGAATTCATCTCACAGACTTACATCTTTGTATGTTGATTTTGTGACACTGACTTTCCTGTATTCAAATCCCATAAGTAGAAAAGATTTCTAATACAACTCAGGAAAACATCATATCATAAAGTATCTTTCCTCCCTTTAGCAGAATCATGACATATCTTGGGAAGCAATTCCACACCATGAAATTGGACAGAATCTGGGAATATACAAACCCCAATACACATACCACTATACTTCCAATGCAGTTATTTAGGCCTGCATTATAGTCAAGTCACAGGAATATTTTTCTTTAAGATTAGTAGCACCATATTTGAACTCATTGCATTGAAAGGAGCATCAAAGTAACTTAACCCATGGCACTGCTCTGGATATGGCACTCCCCAAATCTGACAAACAGAATCACTCAATATAGTCCATCCATGGCCCAGAGCCTACTACAGAATACATCCTGTAGCAGCAAAGTTTCTAATCAAGTCCTAGTCTCATTTGCACACACCCAAGCACCTCACAGGTCTATTAAGTTGCAGATAGAATCGCACAGGGCCAGTTACAACCCAGACTCAACGACAAGGCACACCAGACAGACTCAACTGTGACAGTAAACTAGCCTGCTGCCAACTTAAATACATTACTGTCCATCAATATACCAGGGAAACTATTACAGAATTAATGCAAACTAGACTCTCCCCAGTCTGAGGCAAGTATCTGACCTCAGTATCTTTTAAAAAGATAGAGACAATTACATTGCCACTACCTAGGTGGTACTATGAAGCGATTGTCCATTTATATAACGCAAAATGGAGAAGACAGAAAAGAAGATCATAAATCATAAAAGGCTCCACAAAGTATCTGAGAGCATCCAGTGTTTTCTATTCAGGAAAGGAAACAAAACATAACATAGTGAGTGAAGGGCCTTTGAAGTTCTAAGAGGGAGCATTGTTTTTCTGGAATTATGCAATAGTTACCTTATGTGTCTAAATTTTAAAATTTTATTGATTATCTCAAATCCAAACACCAGCTAACCAATCCTCCAACTTTACTGAGTCTCCTCTCACATAGAATATTCTTAATTTCTCAGATGTACTTTGCAAGAATGTATCACTCCTCTTATCAGTTCCTCCTCAATCTCAGTCCAGTGATATTTTACACCCCCCCCCCACACACACACTTCATCTTGGATACTGTTTACATTCTGATTAACAAGTACAATTAGCAATAAGTGTATGCTAATTTAATGCCATATGGAAGTTTTCTCTTAGAGATTGAAGGGATGAAAAACATGGGAAGTGCAGTATTTCTATATTTTGGAAACTTTCTGCATGGTTTTCTGTGTAAGTGGGGCAAATATTTGAAAGTGAGAGTGTCTTTTTAACTATATTTCATATTCCCCCTTTAGGTCTCTTATGCTGTATTATGGAGTTTAAGAATGGATTTTCTGTTTCTCCAAGAAATAGACACCATGCTGTGAAAGAAGTTATGCTTTCTCACTGGAAGCAAGAAAACTCATGCAAGAAAACTCATGCAAGAAATTCTCTGTAGAGAATTGCCACCGATATGCTTCATATAAACAACACAAGGTTTCACCCATCCACCTTCCTCCTAGTGGGGGTCCCAGGGCTGGAAGGATGTGCATGTACAGATTGGCTTCCCCTTCTTTGCAGTGTATCTAATAGCCCTTCTAGGGAACATCACTATCTTGTTTGTGATACAGACTGAACAGAGCCTCCACCAACCCATGTTTTACTTCCTAGCCATGTTGGCCTGCACTGAACTGGGCTTGTTTCCAGCAACTATTCTCAAGATGCTGGGAATTTTCTGGTTTAATCTTGGAGAGATTGAGTTTGGTGTCTACATCACACAGATGTGTACCATTCATATATGCACTGTCCTGGAGTCTGTAGTACTGACCAGTCATAGCCATAGATGGCTATATTGCCATCTGCAACCCCCTGAGATATAGCATGATCCTTACCAACAAGGTAATAGCCATTCTGATCATAGTCATCATTGTCAGGACTTTGGTGTTTGTGACTCCATTCGTATTTCTCATCCTGAGATTGCCTTTCTGTGGTGTCTGGATTATCCCTCATACCTATTGTGAACACATAGGCTTGGCAAAGTTAGCTTGTGCCAGTATTAGAGTTAATGTTATATATTAATTGATTACCTTCTCAGTGGGATACATTGACCTTTCTGTGATTGGATTTTCCTGTGTCCAAATCCTCCAAGCTGTCTTCCATCTCCCATCCTGGCATGTCCGGCTTAAGGCACTCAGCACATGTAGCTCTCACATCTGTGTTATGTTGGCTTTCTACCTGCCAGTCCTCTTTTCCTTCATGATACACTGCTTTGGCCACAACATCCCTCGTTACATCCACATTCTTCTGGCCAATATATATGTGGTTTTTCCTCCCGCTCTTAACCCTGTTATCTATGGGGTCAAGACAAAACATATACGAGAGCAGGTGCCTAGGTTACTTAATCCTAAAAGCTTTTGGCATTTTGCCCCCAAGTGGATCTTCCACAACAGTTCAGTTAGATGATAATGAGTTCATAACAAAATAAACACTGGAAACTTTTTTTTTTTTACTACTTCTCTTGCATCCCCACATGAGCCAATAGCATTATATCCCCTACAATGTCACGTGATTTCAGTACGGTCCATTGGTAGGTATAGCTCAAAGATTCCAAAACAATCTCTGTTTCACCCATTAAAAGTACAAAAAATACTCACATTTAAAACCCACGATACTACAAAATGCCTAAAGAGAGACAAAGGTTTTGTAAAAGTTATTGCCCAGTAATTTTAGATTCTCTGTATTTACATACCTGAAGCTGAAGTTCATAATGACTAAAATGATGTGGTATTTCATCAGAACCAAGCAGGATACAGTGGCAAAAGAAATTAACTAGGAGTCATAAGATCTAGATTTAAATACAGATTATGGCCTTACCTAAAATTTTGACATGAGAATTTCACTTAGACTCTTTGAGTTCACAGTACCAAATTCATACTAATTTATAACATTTTATGAGCAGGGATGCTGAAGCTTAAAGGGAATGTTGTGAAAACCTGTGAAGCTTGTAAAGCATTAAAAGATTTGGAAACAAATAAAGTGAGTGCTTATTAAACATAATTATAGTGTAACTGTTATTTCTAATGTATGTAGATTTCATTTACTAATCCAGTTCTAGTATACAATCCCTGATTTGAGGTCAGCTCTCCAGATCCAGATTATCCCAATGCATGGGGCTCTTCATGTACCTCTCAGTTTTTATCTTCTCAGGAGACTATAAAGCCTGAAGAGTTAATAGGGATCTATCCTGGGCTTAAGGACTCAGGGAAATCCCATCCTCCACAATCTTTGCTAGAGTGGGTTTTAGGGCAGATTGTAATAGTGTGGCTGCTGAAATAATATGAAGTCATTCTTAATAAGGTATAGAAGATAAATAGGACAATTTATTTCTTTGGGTATTCTAGGAGCTGCAAAAATGTGAAGCTGGCTTCTAATTGGAAATGGACCCCTGATTGAAACTCAAGGTAGAGTGAGTAGGAATGTACAGAGAATAGTGCAAAAGTAATAACAATAAATGGCAGTATAAAATGACAAGTGGAAGGAAACTGAAGTGATACGTCATATAAATACATAAAGAAAAAGAAACCAAGTAATCATTTTCTAAGTAGATATTTTGAAATTGACAAAGAATTAAAGAAAAACTAAACAGATCATTTAACAAGGAATAAAGATGAGAAAAAATTCATTGTGGATTATCTTCTAAGTAAAATACCACTTTTCAATTATAGTTTATTTAGTGTGTTATTATGTAATATTTTAATGATGAAAATCTCATTTTAGAGTCTGAATACTTACATTCATATATTTAAAGGCTCTAATATGTTCAATTTTGTTCACTCTACCCAAAATATGTTTAACCACCAGACCACTTAATTTTGGTGTCATACGTTAAGAATTTCTACTATTTAAGAGTTTTCCTGTATCATTTCTGAGACTTTGCTAAATGTCACTTGCTCCAGAAAGTGAGTAATCTGAATGGAAATGGGTAATAGAAAACCATAATTTCTAAGGAGCATAGAAATTAATACAGATGAGAAAACTCTATTCATAACCAAGTGTATGTTACAGGGACTGTAACATGGGAGCCAGGAGTATATTTGAAAATAGCACGGTATGCACATAGAATTCCCAAGAAGAAAAGTTGTCTAGAGAGTTTATCAAGCTCTTGAGTTTTTTTAAACTCATTTTGTACACAGCCATCAACACTGTGAGTCTTGGAGCAGGTCGGCTGGGCTATACCAAATGTTATGGAAAGCATTGAAATATTGGTCATCTTGGCTGAGTCCACGTCTGTGAAACATTGGCATGTTTCAAGCCAATCTAAAAGGATTCAACTTTGCTTATTATTTCAAAATTCCAAGGCTGCTGAAAGGTAGGTCTTTACATACAGTCACTCTATTTGTCAGCTGAATATTTTCATCAGGGGCCACTGATGGAAATGTTGACCTCCACTAACCTAAGCCTGTCCATTGTTACTATCTCCAAGATGCTTAGTGTTTTCCAGTTCAACTTCAGAGAAATAGTTTTTGATGCCTTCCTTGTTTATATACAGATGCTTATGATTTATCTATGCACTAGCCTGGAATTTGGGGTACTAACTATCCTGGCCATAGACCACTATGTTGTATTTCGCAGTCCACTGAGATATACCATGATTCTCATGAACAAGGTGGTAGCCATCCTATGAAGTTATGATAATGAGATCTTTCATCCTCATCATCCCTTTTGAGTTTCTCATCTTGCTGTTGTCATTCTGTGCTGCCCATATCATCCCCCACACGAACTGTGAGCACATGAGCATTGCCCATCTTTCCCATGCCAGTATCAGAGCCAATAATTTGTTTGGGATGGTTGCCTTTTTGTGGGATTTATTGACCTTATTGTAATTGGTTCCTCCTATGTAAAGAAACTACACAGTGTTTCACTTACCACCATGGACTGGCCAGTTCGAGGCTCTCAGTACCTGTGGTTCCCATGTC